>NC_082704.1:41489804-41709104 GCF_949987515.2 Delphinus delphis
CAATTTCCCCAAGGTCTGGAAGGACAATGAGCTTGGTGATAAGCCTTGTCCTTGACCAAGTAAGCGTCCTCAGAGGCAGTGAGAGATGTGTGTGGCACACCTGGGGACAGAGCTGTGGTTGGGAAGGTGGGCAGCAGAAGACTGACCCAAGCCCACAGTGAAAATGAGAGAAGAGGGAGAGCCTTGTCCCCACAGACCTCCGCCTGCACTCTAAGGCCAGGGGGAGATGGATGGTCAATGGGCAATCCCCCCTGGACTTTTGCAGGGTGGGGAGAGGGCAAGAGGGAACCCAGAAACTCCATGCAGGGATCCAGCGCCAGAGAGGCTCCTGTGCCTTGCCTGTGCTGTCATTGGTCCCTGGCCTGAGGGGCAGGGCCCCTTCTGGAGGTGGCCACTCTTCTCCTTTGCCAGCAGACTTGGCTGGAGAAAGGTTAACATTCCCAAGCTGGGCCCCCACCCCTCAGCACTGAGGCAAAACCCTTCATTTTGACCAAAAAGAGTTCTGTTCCAATCCTCATTTATCTCCCACAGAGTCTTCTGGGCTTTCCACAGTTCCACATTGTTTCCATGCTGAGGCCCACCTACAGGAATAGTTAGAGCAGCTGCCTGACCCTTTCTGGGACTACGGGGTAGAGCCTTGCGGGGTGGATGGGGGATGGCAGGGGACAGCAGGCCAAGAGCAGGGAGTGGCTCTAGCTCTGTGTCGCAGCTTGGCTTATGCTGGGATAATTGGTCCCAAGCCAGTCTCACAGAGTTCCCCAGACTGGGAATGCCCCAGAGTTAGAAATGGCCTCTTGTGATCCAGCCACAGCCTAGTTGTCTGGTTCTGATGGAAGCACCCACGATGAGCTGGGCTCCACCCATGTTAGCCTTTCATTCCCTCCAGCCTTCTTCTCAGTTTCCTATGCCCCCATTTGGCTCCTTTACTATGCTCCATCACCCTGTTTTCCCCTCCGAGTTCCCCCTAATAATCACAAGTCCCCTGGGGCGGAGCCAGGCACGCAATAGGCAAATAATGAATAATCATAGTTTTCTTTCCCTATCAATAGCCTTCTACTTCTGGCTTTTGTGGCCAAAATGTTTGCTTCTCACTCCCCACTCCCCATAGGGCTCTCTCCTTATCTCTTGAAACTTTAAGACAAAGTCAGAGCCATAGAAAAGGAAGAGAAGAAACTAGACAGTGACCGAGGAGAGGACTTGGTCTCACCATTCTCTGTCACAAAATGAAGCCCTCAGGTCCCGTTGCCAGGTGGAGAAGTTTGGAGGGGGTGGGCAATGAGCAGGGCAAGCCTTATGGAAGGACCCATGCTTCTCAATCCCTCAACCTTCTGAAAGCCCCAGTCTGGGGAAGGGGTAGGTGCACAGGGGGACTCTCAGTTGACACTGACTTTGAGAATATGTTACAAGCAGCAAATTCTCTCTGGCTAGACATGTGAAAACAGCTTGGGAGGACCTGGGTCTTATGCCTCTCTGGACCTTGACTTTCCCTCATTATTCTCCCCCAGATGGGCTCCCCAGCACCTACATTCTCCATCCACGCCACCTCTCCATCCGTGTCGCTCTCTTCCTCCTCCCTGTATATTCAGCTGCTGTTTGCAGCTGAATAGTGACTCAGCGCTGCAGTCCATCTGTGAGATACTAAGAAACAGTACTTTCACATACTCCTGTGGCCTCTGGACCCCAAAGCATTGTAGGGCAAGCCAAAGTATGCTGATACTTCTCTCTTGTCTAGTCAGCTTTCCCTTGGACCTCCCTAATTGTCAGGAAAGGGGGCTGCCCTCTTGGGATTACTGCCTCGCACACATACTCTGACCACCTAGAACATATGCAGGTGGGCACACGCAGCACCACCACTCCACTTCTATAGGAGGAGAGAGACAGGAGAGGCCAGTATGAAACTCAGGGGAGCCTTAGTGGGGTTAACCCACTGTGAGTAAGACTAGGGACTTGAGAAGAAGAGCCAATGGAAGGAGAGGGAATATTCTGCAGGTATGGAATATGAGGTAAGCCACAGAGAAGTCAAGACAAAGGAAGGTCCTGTCTTGTCCTTGGCTATACCCTGAAGGATCATGCTTTTCTGGGACCTCCCTTGGGAGGTTAACATAAAACCAGCCCCCTCAGCCATTGTGGGCCCTTTGGCTTGTCCAGCTCAACATACCTCCTTTGCCCCATGCCCCCCCCATAAAAGGCCTCATGAGTGACAAGGATGGGCCAAAGGAGACCTCGTGCTGTCCAAGAGGTTTCATGTATATGGACAGTACCCCTGAGCTTTAGGAAGCATGGATACCCACAAGATCACACACAGATCATGTGTCCACCCTGTCTCCACAGGTCTTTCTTTTGCTCTCGGCCTCTTACCTGAGGCTGGGGGCAGGTGCTTCGGAGGCTGCTGCTGTGATGGAAGTGGTCAGCTGCCCGCCACTCATGACATCGTGGGAGGGTATAAGGGCATCCCTGCATGACCATAGGTTGCATCAGAACTGAGGCTCATGGGGGGGCGGTGAGGATAGGCAGTGCACCAACCGCTGAGCATAAGCACCTGGAAGAGTAACAAGGAGAAATTTAGAGTCAAGATCTAGAAAAGGACTGCAAATCCACCACTTCCTTAGAGGTGCCTTGACCAGTTATGTAAATAAGTATTCAAAGCTTACTTACCTATCCAATAGTTTTTCCCAGGCTATCATGTACCATCAAAATTTGATTTAATTATTGATCAAGGAAATATTTATTGTTTCTCTATTGTGCTTTGTGCTAGAGACACAAAGATTATATGCTGAGATTTCGCTGCTTGGGGATGGGGTGTGGGAGATGGAGGGGGGCAGTCATATAAGCTGATAATGATAATAAAACACTTATGTGGAAAATGCTATAATCGAGGTTTGACCAGAAGGCTAGGGGAGCACAGAGTGGGGAACAACTAACTCTATCTGAGATTTCAGAGAGACTGCATTTGAGATGAGTCTTGAAGGACTCAGTAGATGTTTGCCTGTGCAGAGAAGGGAAGAAAGGGAGAAATGCATTCCCAGCAGAGGGACCCACCTGTGCAAAGGCGGATGTCACAAAAAAAGCACAGCATGTTCAGAGAACAGTAAGTTCAGTATGGCTGGAGTTTGGGAGGCACAGAGATGAAAAAGACATGGTGCCTGTCCCTGAGGAGTTCACATACGGAGAGAACAGACATGGGGAAAATCAAGCCATAAAGTGTTACTTGCATTAATTGTAGAAGTATTGATGGGTTGTAGTGAAGGGATGGATGAGGTGAGTTCTACCTGGCCATGTCAGGAAAAGTCTCCTTAGAGGAAATATACTTGAAGTGAGTCATAAAAGAGAAATCAGATTGCCATTAAGCAGAGAAGATAAAACAAAAAAGAACATTCCAAACAGCACAAAAATAAAATGTATGGTGTGACCAGAGTACAAGGTAGGTGCTTTGTGGGGAGTAGCAGGTGAGGCTGTGGCCAGATTGGGTCATGCCTTGAATGATAAGCAGAGGATTCTAAGGCTTCATCTCGTAGACAATAGGAAAGCACTGAAGACTTTAAGCAGGGGAGTGACATGACTAGATTTGCATTTTAGAAAGAGCCCTCTGGCTACCTTGTGGAGAGATTCTCTTGGGCAAAAACCCATTGAGGAGCTGTCAAAATAGGCAGGCAGTTGCAGTGAGGAGGGAGCAGAGAACATGGCTTTGAGTTACATTGAAGAGGTAAAACACACTGGGCTCGGTGATCACTTGGAGGTGAAGGGTGAGAGAGGTGAAGGAGTCAAAGGTTTTTAATTTGGGAGCTGGGTGGATAATATTGCCAACAGCAGGAAAGGAAAGACAAGAGAAGAAGCAAATTTGGTGTGGCAGGGGCAGGTGAGAGCAGTATTCCGTAATAAACTATTCTTTAGACATGTTCAGCTTTTGATGTCAAGAGCTAAGCTTAGAAAAGACATGAATGAAAAAGTTAAATGTACAGACCAACTGACAGTTTAGTGAATGTACACAAGTGTGATGAGGATGGGTGGCTAAAACAATGCTTGCAGATGATAAAAGTGATATCTTTTAGTGCTGGGCAAAGATGTGCCAGCTTTGATCCAATGGGCAGGAAGTGAACATCTTTGATTCCTGATCCTGATGATTAAATAGCCACCATTTTTAGTCTCTATTTCAGTGGTTCCCAACATTTTAGGTATAAGGGCCTCTTCTTAAAATAAAAACATCTCACTTCACCCACTCACACCTACATAGTAGCTGTACTTTTAGCACTTACGGAGTGAGAAAAACACTTATACATTTAAAGATCTGTGGACTCCTCACATTAAGTACCCTTCCCTCCTCCTCATGGGTCTATGGTCCAAAGATTGGGACCATTACAGATCATGAAGGTGCAAGAATTTATTGTCTGAAGGACATTTTACTGTAGTCAAAGTCCCTAGAGATCACACAACTACATCATTCCTCATCCCCAAAGAGATTGCCCTAAAGAATGGTTGAAAAGGTGGCTCCCCTCTGATCCAACGCCAACATAAAAGAATTAACCACTCAGATCAAAAATGAAGTACTGCTATGGACATATTGTAAGTATGATGGCTACAAAAGTCTTGCTTTCAGCCCTCTTTTTACATTAATATTTTTATACAAATAATGCATGTTTATAGAAAAACTGGAAAATATAAAAAAACATAACTGAAACTAAAAATAACCTATAATACTAGTATCCAGAGATAACCATTACTAACAGGTGTGAATCCTTATGGTAGTTTTCCTATGAAAAATATATACTTACACTTTGGAAATAAAACTGTCATCATATTATTTATATATTCATTATATATTTATAATTTTGTATCATGCTTTTTTTATTTTCCTTTTATATCATGATCAGTTTAGAATTTCACTAACTATTCCTCTAAAAGATGATTTCTAATGGCTGCAAAGCTGTTAGAGTGCTATGGTTGAGGCCATGGGTTTTTGCATCAGACAGACCTAGGGTCAAACCCACACTATTCAACCTAATATCAGTGTGGCCTGGGACAAGTTAACCTTTCTGAGCTTCAGTGTCCTCATCTGTAAAATGGGGATGACTGCCCTCGTAGACTACTTCTAACGATTAAAATTAATAATGTATTTAAATAACTTAGCACAGTGTCTGGCAATGGCACACTGTTCAATAAATGTTAGCTGTAATCATTGTTGTATACTATCCCACTGAATGGATATACCATAATTTATTTTAACAATTTAACACGTCACACTGCAATGAACAGCCTTGTGCATATTTGTGATTCTTTCCGTAAGATAATTTCCTAGAAGGGAAAACTCCTGGATCAAAGGGCATGAACCATTTTCAGACTTGTAATACATACTTCTTTATTTGTTAATTTATTTACTTTATTATTGGCTGTGTTGGGTCATCATTGCTGCACGCAGGCTTTCTCTAGCTGCGGCAAGCGGGGGCTACTCTTTGTTACAGTGCACCAGCTTCTCATTGTGGTGGCTTCTCTTGTTGTGGGGCACAGGCTCTAGGCACACGGGCTTCAGTAGCTGTGGCGCATGGGCTCTAGAGTGCAGGTTCTGTAGTTGTGGCGCACGGGCTTAGTTGCTCCGCGGCGTGTGGGATCCTCCTGGACCAGGGATAGAACCCGTGTCCCCTGTGTTGGCAGGCAGATTCTTAAACACTGCGCCACCAGGGAAGTCCCAGACTTGTAATACATACTTCTAAATTGCCCTAGAATAAAGTTAGATCACTTTGTACTACTCCCAATGTATGAGAAAGCCAGTTTCCCAGCACACTTGCCGGCAGTTAGTATTCTTATTTTTAAAATATCTTTGCCAATTTTGTAAGTGAAGATGGCATCTTGAGGATTACTTTGCATCCTTAACTACTAGAAATGCTTAGCTTTTTCCTTCCATTTTTAGTGGCCAGCTGTAGTTCTTCTTTCATAAACTATCCCTTTTTCTCTTTTGAGGTTCACCACTCTACAGATAAAATTCCTTCCTTCCTATTCTCCTCTACTGACCTGATGTCAGTTTGATGCTTCACAAAATAAAAATAAAACAAATCCAGGAATCAGGGAATTCAGATCTTCTAATCCCAACACAGGCCAAAAAGGGATAAACTCTTTCTAGTACTAGCGTGACTACCTTCTGTTATGTTCAGACTTTGCCACTGATTGTGACAAGTCATTTCACCTCTCTAGACCTTGGTTTGCTAAAATGTTAATGTTTAACAGTTGCCACACATCAAAATGCTAGCATTTGCTATATTTGTAGGGCATGCTTTTGTAGCCTGCTGTACTGTTTTTCTTGATCCTCAATGGACCTGGTAAGGTTGGCCCAGCCAGAATTATGATCCCATCTGACAGATGAAGATGCTGAGACACAAGTGAACCTGGACCTCCTGACTCTTGGCCAGTGCTCCTTGTTCTACATAAAGATTCTTCTTTCTGCCTCTTTATTTATCTCCATCTTGTCCCAATTACTACCTGTACATACTGATTGTTCTCTTCCTATTCCTCCTTTTAACTTGCAGAGTCTGTGAGGAATTGGAGATGAATCTGACTTGGTACCCAAAAGGTCGAGTGTGGGAAATAAGACATATAAACAAGTATCACAGGGGAGAAATGATTCATACCTTACGTGGGGCACAGAAATCATACTCTGAAAGGTCACAGAGCAGGAACTGTTCACTTCAAGCTGGAGGGATATAGGATATATTTATGGATGTTTTTGAGCTAAGGTGAGAGAGAAGCTTTGGATGCATGAAGTAGTATGGAGGATGCTTTTGCAGTGGAACCAACTCGTCTGTGCTCTCCCCTAGGTATCCTGCTAGATACCAAACTGTGGCTTTTTCCCAATAGGAATACTCTTTTCCTAGTTCTCAAAGCCATATACAGGCCCTTCTGGGAGGATTCAGGGAGGAGACATTGTTTAACTTAGGCAGAGATAAAAGCTTTAAATATATGTGGAATACCAGGATTTCAGCATGAAAGCAAGTTTGTTGGTGGAGGACAAGATTCATGCCCAATATTTATTTCTACCTCACATATTTTTAACACAGAGCCAGGCACAGAGCAGGCACTCGGTGAATGTTTTCTGACTTGATTTTCTTAATTAAAGTATAGTTGATTTACAACATTATATTAGTTTCAGGTGTACAACATAGTGATTTAGTATTTTTATAGATTATACTCCATTTAAAGTTATTATAAACTAATGGCTGTATTCCCTGTGCTGTACAACATATATCCTTGTTGCTTAATTATTCTATGTGTAGACAAATACTCTATGTTATCACTTATATGTGGAATCTAAAAAATAAAACAAACAAGTGTATATAACAAAAAGAAAACAGACTCACAGATATAGAGAACAAACTAGTGGCTACCAGTGGGGAGAGGGAATCAGGAAGAGGTGAGATAGGAGTATGGGATTAAGAGACAAAAACTAACTTGATCTACTGAATTGAACTCCAAACAGGTGAGTGTACAGGTCCTCAATTTTGTAGGTACAAATTCCAAGGGGCATGAAGAGAAAGGCTCTGGATATACACATTTCTTACATTTGTGTGAAATGATGTATACAGAACATTAGCATTTGAAGCAAGGCTTGAAATGGCAAAAAAACTGCAAACAACCTAATTGTCCATTACTAAGGACTTGTTAAATAAATAATTGTGTATCCATACAATGGAATTCTATACAGCTGTTAAAAACAGAATTAAGAACTATTTATGTGCCAATATAGAATGATCTCTTAAGATATATTTTTAAGTAAAAAGGAAACAAGAATAAAAAATAAAGTGGTTAGTTTACATTAGTTTTAAAAAAAGGAAAATATGTGCTTATATATGCAATAAAATATCTTTGGAAGTATAGAAAAGAACCCGTTAACATTGATTGCCTTTGGAGAATGGCATCAAGTGGCTACTAGACAGAGGTGGGAGAATTCCTTCCATTCCTTTGGGATTTTTCCTTATTTTCTCTCTTTCTAAAACTGAGAAATATAACTTACAAAAAAGTGCATAAAACATATGTGTAAAATATATTGAATTATTACAAAGTAAATCCCCATATAATCATGGCTTGGGTTGAGAAATAGAATAATTACTCACACCCACAAAAGCACCATGTCACCAATAGGAGATATAGTTTTTACTGAATATCTTTTTGTACCTTTTGAATTTGGAGCTGTGTGAGTATATTAGCTATTTAACGGCTATTTTCTCCCTCCCTTCCCACTCCTCACCAAAGTGCCATGGACATCTTCAACTGTTTTATGGAAAGGTAGGTGTAGCAGCTTTTCCACAGTCAAATAAATAATAACAGTTAAAATTTACTGTATTCCATGTTTTACATATATTAACTAATCAGTCTACATACATCAAGCATTGAATCCTCAGGACAATCCTATGAAGTAGTTACTACTGTTGTCTGCGTTGTGCAGGTAAGAACACGGAGGCACATAGGCAGTAAGTAACTTGTTCAAAGTGATATCGTTACTCTGAGGTGAGGAACTGGGATTTACATCCAGGCTAGTGTGTCTCAGAATACAAGTTCTTCACTGCTACACTATTCTGCATCTGTAAATTCTAGAACCCAGGCTCTGAGGCACTGTGGTCACTGACACTTAGTAAGTAGGGAAGATTCTTGGCTATGGGCCACCAGGTGGGAGCCCAAGGGCTGACTCAGACATGCCACTACCCAGGCAAAGACACAAGCAATTAAGAATGGACAGGATGCAGTGGGTCTGGGGTATCAGCCAGCTGGCAAATCCTACAGAGCATTTAAATGACCTTCCAAGGACATCTGGGAGGTAAAATGCTAGTCAACTCTCCCAGTCTGACCTCAGACCTTTCCCAGTGCCTTAGAGCTCAGTAAATGCTTTTTGAACAAATGAATAAGCTCTTTCCACCTATAAACTGGAGAAGTTTAGGAACCTACCCTACAGAAGTACTTGCAGAAGTGGACGAGGGTGTCTGCTACAGTATTGTTTGCAATAGCAAAACTGCAATTGACTCAAATCTCCATCAACAAGGGACTGGTTAAGTATCGGAGAGGCGGCACCGCATAGCAGTGTAGAGTGTGGGCTCTGAGCCAGCACACTAGAGTTTGCATCCTGGCTCCAAGACCTAACAGCACAGGTTTGGACAAGCTCCCTGACTTCATGCTTCAGTCCCTGCATCTGTAAAAAAGGGGATAATGAAAAGACGTACTTCATAGCCTTGTTGTAAGGAGTTAATTCATAGTTTCTGACATCTAGTATGTACTGAAATCTTTTCTATTATTGCAGCCACTCATGCCATGGAATATTATGTAGCTGTTAAAAAGAAAGAGGTAGATCTGTACTCACTAATGTGAACAGATGCTGAAGATATATATTTTAGGTTAAAAAAAAAAGTGTCAGAATGAACATGTCTGGTATAACTCCAGTTTTGTAAAAAACCTTCTTTCTGTGTATGCACAGAAAGAAAGCCTACAAGGATACACAAAACCGTTCAGCATGGGCTTCCCTGGTGGCGCAGTGGTTCAGAGTCCACCTGCCGATGCAGGGGACGCAGGCTTGTGCCCCGGTCCGGGAGGATCCCACATGCCGCAGAGTGGCTGCACCCGTGAGCCATGGCCGCTGGGCCTGTGTGTCCGGAGCCTGTGCTCCACAACAGGAGAGGCCACAACAGTGAGAGGCTCGAGTACCGCAAAAAACAAAAAACAAAAACAAAAAACTGTTCAGCGACATTGCTTCTGGAGAGTTGTATGAAGGGGACCCTCATTTTGACTTTATACACTTTGTGTGTGTGTACATATATTTTATATATATATATATATATAATTTTTACAACAATCATTTATTATTCTTGGAAGAAAATAAATAAGGAAGACTTCTAAATCATGAGAGGCTCGGGAAAGAACAGGGAAGTGAAAAGAAGACCCCTTCTTATGAGCTACAGTTTCCTCTCTCCAGTCCAAGGTGACATTGCATGATGGCCCTCCCTCTCACAGCACTGCCTTTCTACCTGACAGCATGGCACTAAGAGACGAGACACACATTTCATTTGTACCAAACCTTGTTATGTGTTCCTAAAATAATTCCTGCAATGTAGCCAAAAACCAAGGTTCTGCTTCAGATGCTCTCACTAATGAATAACACAGGGAACACAGATTGTCAAGCTGGTAGGGACCTTAGAGCTTACTTAGGCCAACCCCTTCATTTACAAATGGAAACAATGAAATGTGTTCCTGAGAAGGTAGATGTCAAGTAATTTTGAGAAATACAATTTCTTTTCCAGTGGGAAGAAAGATCAGAGATGCATCCTCATGAGGAGAATTGTATTATAAGAACCAATTAATAAACAAACTTATGGTTACTAAAGGGGAAAGGGGGGAGGAGGGATAAACTAGGAGTTTGGGATTAACATATACACACTACTATATATAAAATAGATAAACAACAAGGACCTACCGTATAGCATAGGGAACTATACTCAACATCTTGTAATAAACCATAATGGAAAAGAATATGAAACAGAATATGTATGTGTGTGTGTGTGTGTTTATAACATAATCACTATGCTGTACACCTGAAACTAACACAACATTATCAATCAAATATACTCCAATAAAAAAAAGAAAAAAGAAAACCAAATGAAATAAAAGATATAGGAATTAGAAAGGGAAAAAGAAAGAACCAATTAATGCAATACATCTAAAACCTTTATACACTGCTGGTGGGGGTATAAGTTGCAAACCATTTTGGAGAGCAATCTGACAATATCTCCCCAAAGTGAAAAATTCTCATACCCTGCAATGGGGCAATTCCCTCCTAGATATATACCCAATAGCAATAGTCACATAAGAATATCTACACAGGAATGATCACAGTAGCCCTAACTGTGAGCCAGAAACTGGAAACAGCCTAAATGTCCATCAACTACAGAATGGATAAATAAATCATGGCACATTCATTAAATGGAATGCTATACAATAGTGAAAAATGAATGAACTAGAGTCACATATCACAATGTGGATGAATTTCACAAATATAACATTGAATAGGAAAAAACAAATTGGAAAAGAATACATACCATTGATATACATTTTAAAAACACATAAAGCAGTGGCATATGCTGCTTAAAGACCCATACATATATAGTAAAAGTATAAATAGATGCATGAGAATAATAAATGCCAAATCCAGAGAGTGGTTACTTTGGAGGGAGGAAAGGAGGAAGTTTGATCACAGAAGGATAGAGGGTTTCAAGTCTACTGGAGATGTTTTTTCTTAAGCTGGATGGTGGATATCCTGATTTTCATTATATTATTCTTTATACCCCTTTGAATGTCTAAAAATTTTCATAGCATATTGTTTAAAAGAATGCAAAAAATCCAAGGCTGAAAGGGAAATTCAGAATTTTCAGATATAACAAAATAACTAAAGAAATGTATAAGATACAAACATCTCACTCAAAATGACAGGATTATTCCTTCAACCTGCTTCATCTTCCTGGGACTAATTTAACAGGAGGGAACCTGCTAGAGGAGCAGCAAATGGGCACAGGGGGACTAAGAATTAGGAGATAAGGGTTCCATTTTCTCAAATACTCAGAAAGAACAATTTCATTAACCTCTCGTTTTTTCACACTTAAAAATGTGGTGCTGGATTAGATTACTTTAAAGTTTTTTTCCATATGTTAATTTCTTCCAGGAATTTTTTTGGGCAGCAATTTCTAAAACTGTGTGTGCAAGATACAAAAATTTTTTCCATGTAGAAAAGAGTTCCCTGGTCAAATCTGTTTGGGATATATTGGGTTAAACAGAATTAAACAGGGCTTCCCTGGTGGCGCAGTGGTTGAGAGTCCACCTGCCAATGCAGGGGACGCGGGTTCGTGCCCCGGTCCAGGAAGATCCCACATGCCGCAGAATGGCTGGGCCCGTGAGACATGGCCGCTGAGCCTGCGTGTCCTTGCTCCGCAAGGGGAGAGGCCACAACAGTGAGAGGCCAGCACACCACAAAACAAACAAACAAACAGAATTAAATAGATTACAGCAGTACTTCTCAGAGCCTTTAACACATTTATATATATTATGACTCTTCAAGAGGATAATTCAGTTATGAAGCATTTTCAAAAAATTATTGGACCATAGAAAACGGCCCCCTGAGACAGCAGAAGTAAGAAGAACTACAGTTCTGCAGCTGTGGAAGGAAAACCACGTTCACAGAAAGATAAACAAAATGAAAAGACAGAGGACTTTGTACCAGATGAAGGAACAAGATAAAACCCCAGAAAAACAACTAAATGCAGTGGAGATAGGCAACCTTCCAGAAAAAGAATTCAGAATAATGATAGTGAAGATGATCCAGGATCTTGAAAAAGAATGGAGGCAAAGATCGAGAAGATGCAAGAAATGTTTAAAAAAGACCTAGAAGAATTAAAGAACAAACACCTAGAAGAATTAAAGAACAAACAAACAGAGATGAACAATACAATAACTGACATGAAAAATACACTGGAAGGGGCTTCCCTGGTGGTGCAGTGGTTGAGAGTCTGCCTGCTGATGCAGGGGACACGGCTTCGTGCCCTGGTCCGGGAAGATCCCACATGCCGCAGAATGGCTGGGCCCGTGAGACATGGCCGCTGAGCCTGCGCGTCCGGAGCCTGTGCTCCGCAATGGGAGAGGCCACAACAGTGAGAGGCTCGCATACCTCAAAAAAAAAAAAAAAGAAAAGAATACACTAGAAGGAATCAATAGCAGAATAACTGAGGCAGAAGAATGGATAAGTGACCTGGAAGACAGAATTGTGGAATTCACTGCCACAGAACAGAATAAAGAAAAAAGAATGAAAAGAAATGAAGACAGCCTAAGAGACCTCTGGGACTACATTAAATGCAACAACATTCGCGTTACAGGGGCCCCAGAAGGAGAAGAGAGAGAGAAAGGACCAGAGAAAATATTTGAAGAGATTATAGTCGAAAACTTCCCTAAGATGGGAAAGGAAATAGTCACTCAAGTCCAGGAAGCACAGCGAGTCCCATGCAGGATAAACCCAAGGAGAAACATGCCGAGACACATAGTAATCAAATTGATAAAAATTAAAGGCAAAGAAAAATTACTGAAAGCAACAAGGGAAAAATGACAACATACAAGGGAACTCCCATAAGGTTAACAGCTGATTTCTCAGCAGAAACTCTACAAGCTAGAAAGGAGTGGCAGGACATATTTAAAGTGATGAAAAGGGAAAACCTGCAACCAAGATTACTCTACCCAGAAAGGGTCTCATTCAGATTTGATGGAGAAATTAAAACCTTTACAGACAAGCAAAAGCTAAGAGAATTCAGCACAACTAAACCAGCTCTACAACAAAAGTTAAAGGAACTTCTCTAAGTGGGAAACACAGGAGAAGAAAAGGACCTACAAAAACAAACCCATAACAATTAAGAAACTGGTAATAGGAACATACATATTGATAATTACCTTAAACATGAATGGATTAAATGCTCCATCCAAAAGACACAGGCTCACTGAATGGATACAAAAACAAGACCCACCTATATGCTGTCTACAAGAGACCCACTTCAGACCTAGGGACACATACAGACTGAAAGTGAGGGGATGGAAAAAGATATTCCATGCAAATGGAAGTCAAAAGAAAGCTGGAGTAGCAATACTCATATCAGATAAAATAGACTTTAAAATAAAGGATGTTACAAGAGACAAGGAAGAACACTATGTAATGATCAAGGGATCAATCCAAGAAGAAGATATAACAATTATAAATATATATGCACCCAACATAAGAGCACCTCAATACATAAGGCAACTGCTAACAGCTATAAAAGAGGAAATTGACAGTAACACAGTAATAGTGGGGGACTTTAACACCTCACTTACACCAATGGACAGATCAACCAAAATGAAAATAAATAAGGAAACAGAAGATTTAAATGACACAATAGACCAGATAGATTTAATTGATATTTACAGGACATTCCATCCAAAAACAGCAGATTACACTTTCTTCTCAAGTGCATACGGAACATTCTCCAGGATAGATCACAACTTGGGTCACAAATCAAGCCTCGGTAAATTTAAGAAAATTGAAATCATATCAAACATCTTTTCTGGCCACAATGCTATAAGATTAGAAATCAATTACAGGGAAAGAAACATAAAAAACACAAACATATGGAGGTTAAACAATACATTACTAAATAATGAAGAGATCACTGAAGAAATCAAAGAGGAAATCAAAAAGTACCTAGAGACAAATGACAACGAAAACACAACGATCCAAAACCTATGGGATGCAGCAAAAGCAGTTCTAAGAGGGAAGTTTATAGCAATACAAGCCTACCTCAAGAAACAAGAAAAATCTCTAACAAACTAACCTTACACCTAAAGGAACTAGAGAAAGAAGAACGAAAAAACCCAAAGTTAGTAGAAGGAAAGAAATCATAAAGATCAGATCAGAAATAAATGAAATAGAAACAAAGACAACAATAGCAAAGATAAATAAAACTAAAAGCTGGTTCTTTGACAAGGTAAAGAAAATTGATAAACCTTTAGCCAGACTTATCAAGAAAAAAAGGGAGAAGATTCAAATCAATAAAATTAGAAATGAAAAAGGAGAAGTTACAACAGGCATGTCAGAAATAAAAACGGTCATCAGAGATTACTACAAGCAACTCTATGCCAATAAAATGGACAACCTGAAAGAAATGGACAAATTCTTAGAAAAGCACAACCTTCTGAGAGTGAACCAGGAAGAAATGGAAAATATAAACAGACCAGGGGCTTCCCTGGTGGCACAGTGGTTAAGAATCCGCCAGCCAATGCAGGGGACACAGGTTTAAGCCCTGGTCTGGGAAGGTCCCACATGACACAGAGCAACTAAGCTCGTGTGCTACAACTACTGAACCTGTGCTCTAGAGCCCGCAAGCCACAACTACTGAGCCCACGTGCCACAACTACTGAAGCCTGTGTGCCTAGAGCCTGTCTTCCACAACAAGACAAGCCACCGCAATGAGAAGCCCACGCACTGCAATGAAGACCCAATGCAGCCAAAAATAAATAAATAAAATTTTAAATATATATATAAACAGACCAATCAGAAGCACTGAAATTGAAACTGCAATTAAAAATCTTCCTGGTCCAGGAAGATCCCACATGCCGCGGAGTGGCTAGGCCCGTGAGCCATGGCTGCTGAGCCTGCGCGTCCGGAGCCTGTGCTCCGCAACGGGAGAGGCCACAACAGTGAGAGGCCCGCGTACAGCAAAAAAAAAAAAAAAAAAAAAAAAAAAAAAATTCTAGGGCTTCCCTGGTGGCGCAGTGGTTGAGAGTCCGCCTGCCGATGCAGGGGACGTGGGTTCGTGCCCCGGTCCGGGAGGGTCCCACATGCCGCGGAGCGGCTGGGCCCATGAGCCATGGCCGCTGAGCCATGGCCGCTGAGCCTGCGCGTCCGGAGCCTGTGCTCCGTGACGGGAGAGGCCCCAATAGTGAGAGGTCCGTGTACCGCAAAAAAAAAAAAAAAAAAAAAAAATCTTCCAACAAACAAAAGTCCAGGACCAGATGGCTTCACATGTGAAATCTATCAAACATTGAGAGAAGAGCTAACACCCATCCCTCTCAAACTGTTCCAAACAATTGCAGTGGAAGGAACACTACCAAACTCATTCTATGAGGCCACCATCACCCTGATAACAAAACCAAAGATACTACAAAAAAAGAAAATTACAGACAAATATCACTGATGAATATTGATGTAAAATCCTCAACAAAATACTAGCAAACAGAATCCAACAACACATTAAAAGGATCATACACCATGACCAAGTGGGATTAATCCCAGGGGTGGAAGGATTCTTCAACATACACAAATCAATGTGATACACCATATTAACAAACTGAAGAATAAAAACCATATGATCATCTCAATAGATGCAGAAAAAGCTTTTGACAAAATTCAACATACATGTATGATAAAACTCTCCAGAAAGTGGGCATAGAGGGAAACTACCTCAACATAATAAAGGTCATATATGACAAACCCACAGCAAACATTATTCTCAATGGTGAAAAATTGAAAGCATTTCCTCTAAGATCAGGAACAAGATAAGGATGTCCACTCTCACCAGTATTATTCAACATAGTTTTGGAAGTCCTAGCCACAGCAATCAGAGAAGAAAAAGAAATAAAAGGAATACAAATTGGAAAAGAAGAAGAAAAAGTGTCACAGTTTGCAGATGACATGACACTCTACATAGAGAATCCTAAAGATGCCACCAGAAAACTACTAGAGCTAATCAATGAATTTGGTAAAGTTGCAGAATACAAAATTAATGCACAGAAATCTCTTGCATTCCTATACACTAACAATGAAAGATCAGAAAGGGAAATTAAGGAAACAATCCCATTCACCACTGCAACAAAAAGAATAAAATACCTAGGAATAAACCTACCTAAGGAGGCAAAAGACCTGTACTCAGAAAACTATAAGACACTGATAAAAGAAATCAAAGATGACACAAACAGTTGGAGAGATATACCATGTTCTTGGATTGGAAGAATCAATATTGTGAAAATGACTATACTACCCAAAGCAATCTACAGATTCAATGCAATCCTTATCAAATTACCAGTGGCATTTTTTACAGAACTAGAACAAAAAATCTTAAAATTTGTATGGAAACACAAAAGACCCTGAATAGCCAAAGCAGTCTTGAGGGAAAAAACTGGAGCTGGAGGCATCAGACTCCCTGACTTCAGACTATACTACAAAGCTACAGTAATCAAGACAGTATGGTACCAGCACCAAAACAGAAATATAGATAAATGGAACAGGATAGAAAGCCCAGAGATAAACCAATGCACCTATGGTCAACTAATCTATGACAAAGGAGGCAAGCATATACAATGGAGAAAAGACAGCCTCTTCAATAAGTGGTGCTGGGAAAACTGGACAGCTACATGTAAAAGAATAAAATTAGAACACTCCCTAACACCATACACAAAAATAAACTCAAAATGGATTAGAGACCTAAATGAAAGACCAGACACTATAAAACTCTTAGAGGAAAACATAGGAAGAACACTCTTTGACATAAATCACAGCAAGATCTTTTTTGGTCCACCTCCTAGAGTAACGGAAATAAAAACAAAAATAAACAAATGGGACCTAATGAAACTTAAAAGCTCTTACAAAGCAAAGAAAGCTACAAACAAAATGAAAAGATAACCCTCAGAATGGGAGAAAATATTTGCAAATGAATCAACAGACAAATGATTAATCTCCAAAATGTGCAAGCAGCTCAATATCAAAAAAACAAACAACCTAATCCAAAAATGGGCAGAAGACCTAAATAGACATTTCTCCAAAGAAGATATACAGATTGCCAACAAACACATGAAAGGATGCTCCACATCACTAATCATTAGAGAAATGTAAATCAAATCCACATTGAGGCATCACCTCACACCAGTCAGAATGGCCATCATCAAAAAACCTACAAACAATAAATGCTGGAGATGGTGTGGAGAAAAGGGAACCCTCCTGCACCATTGGTGGGAATGTAAATTGATGCAGCCACTATGGAGAACAGTATGGAGGTTTCTTAAAAAACTAAAAATAGAGCTACCATATGACCCAGCAATCCCCTGCTGGGCATATACCCTGAGAAAACCATAATTCAAAAAGACACATGCACCCCAATGTTCATTGTAGCACTCTTTACAATAGCCAGGTCATGGAAGCAACCTAAATGCCCATAGACCGATGAGTGGATAATGAAGATGTGGCACATATATACAATGGAATATTACTCGGCCATAAAAAGGAACGAAATTGGGTCATTTGTAGAGATGTGGATGGATCTAGAGACTGTCATACAAAGTGAAGTAAGTCAGAAAGAGAAAAATAAATATCGTATATTAACGCATATATGTGGAACCTAGAAAAATGGTACAGATGAACCAGTTTGCGGGGCAGAAATTGAGACACAGATGTAGAGAACAAACGGATGGACACCAAGAGGGGAAAGTGGGGTGGGGGGTGGGGTGATGGTGGCGTGATGAATTGGGAGATTGGGATTGACATGTATACACTAATATGTATAAAACAGATAACTAATAAGAACGTGCTGTATAAAAGATAAAATAGAATTTAAAAAAAAAAGAAAGAAAACGTCCCCCGCCACGTGCAACACACCACCACCACTCCTTATTTTAAAACAGAATCTATTAACATTCTTTCTTAACAGTGTTCTGTGGAATATTGGTTTGGTAAATGTCATCCTAGAAGGATTTATCTCACTTGCTCTTTCAGTTGCTGATGGATGTTTAGAATCTTTTTAAAGAGTGGAATGTAGTTTCCTAGTTTAACTTCCACAGAGTGGGTTTCCTTTGAGTGAGTGCTCCTGGCCATTGTAGAAGGCTATCTTCTTAGGCTTCATTAGTAAGAGCCCATCCTATCTCACATTTTGGCAGATTTAACATGAGAAACTTCTGAGTATCTTTGGTTAGAAGTGCTGCATCCCAGATGTGCCCTCTGTACCTGGCTCTTGGGCCTTTGCTAAGTTTGCTGCTTCAAGCCGTGCTCCCTTCCTTTGGGTGATTGCAGAGCTGAGGAGTGCTCTAGCCTGGAACTCAGGGCCGAATTCCTGTGGGACAAGCCTCAAGGGAAGAGGAGCCCTAAGTGCCTTCATCGCCCAGCACTGGTTTGCAGTAGACAGGACTGCAGAGCCGAGGCCAGTCCACCCAGGAAAAGAGGGGATCCGACTTCTTTCAGGGACAGGACACTTATCAGTTCCACTGGCAGCACTGCCTTTTGGCGGGAGGGGTTCCTTAGAAGATCCCAGGGTCCTCTGGAACTATCTCCCCATCCAAATCCCAGAGGGGAAATCTCCTGAGGTTTGTGGCTCCCACAGGGCCTTTTAAAAGGTGATTTACCTGAGGGCCTTTAATCTAGAAACAAGGATTCCTTTGGAAAAGTCAGATGCTAAGGTGAATGAGGCAGAGAGATTTTTTTTAAAGGCTTTTGTTCTTTTGAACAATCAAAAAGAAAACATGAGAAAAGTATGTTCTTTTCCAGGCAGCTGCTGCTGCTGCCCTTCCTCCTTCTCTACCCCACTCCACCCCAGCCTGGCCCTGCCCAGCTACCTGCTTGGACCCAACACCTCTGAGGCCTGGCTCTCCCTGCCTACCGAAGGCAAGATAAGCCTTAACTACCCACACAGTGTCAGGCCCACTTACCAGGCTGGGGCATTGGGCCTGATGCTGGGGAAAGCTGAAGAGAGAAAAAGGAACAGGGTGTTTGATGCCAGAAGAGGTGATCCCCATTTCAAAGCTCTCCAAGCTCTGCTCTCAAGAATGGAGAGGAGCCTCCTGGTTACAGCGGGTAGAAAGGAAATCAAGGGAAGCAATCAGAGGAAAACTGCAACGGGGGAAGCCGGATTGAGCCAGGAAGTAAATGCAGAGATTAGGATGCACCTTCAACCCCAGGCTCCTAGGTCAGAGCCCGGTTTGCTCCAAGGAAGTGCTCCTGTGTCCTGTCTGCTGGCCAGACACTCATTTGTTCAGGAAACCTGCTCCAAGGTCCCGTGTTTCCTCTCTCCTCCCTTTTCAGCTAATGCTTTCCACACCCCTTCCCTTCCCTCCCTCCAGGAAATCCATCCATGGACAAAAAGCCTGTCATTGAGAACAGACATAAATAAATAAACAAACATGTAAATAAATAAATACCCCTCTACTCTCAAAGCAGCAAACTGTGGACCTTCCTCTTATTCATTTTTAGACCATAGTTGCTCAAATTGGATGGAGTTTCTATTCCTGGGCATCTTTTTTTTTTTCCTTCTATAAATCCAGGCGGTGGCTACTTCATTGTGGGCATTTTTTTAAATGCAAGTTTTCCCCTAAAGGCACAAGCAGGTGGCAGGCAGGCAGGCAGGTGCATACACACACACACACACACACACACACACACACACACACACACGGGCGCACACAGAGTACCTCTGGAGCTTCCCCTCCCTCAGTCATTTCCCCTCAGTGGGCTGAAAAAGGGTGAGGCTTGAAATCATTTCTCTGTGGCCTACCTTCTGATTCCAGCAGGTCTGAGGAGCAGGCGACAACCGGGAGCTGGGCGGCCAGGGCTGGGTTGCCTGTGTGAATCAGCAAAGAAGTCCCTGAGACAGGGATGCTGACAGCTGCTGTATGCACACTCTCCCTCTGTCTCTCCCACCTCCCTGCCCTCCTTCTCCTGCTCCTCCTCCCCTCTCGGAACCGCTCTGTGTTGCTATGCAATCATATCACAGGACTAACAGCATCACTCCCACCTCAGGCAAAGATACCCTTGACTGGGCAAATGCAGGAAGAGGAAGGACAGTTTTGTAGAACTACCGGAGCCTTGGCAGCTCTCTCGGAGATTTCAATTTATTAGAAGCAGAGAAGGAAAGCGGAAGACGCTGAGAGGCAGAGGGGGAGAGGGGGAGAGGCTTCCACTGGGGAGGAGGAGACAAAAGAGGCTGAGAGATCAATACAAGCTGCTGAGCGAGGAGCCTGGGCCTCAACTTCCACAGATCTAGCTCAGAGCCAAAGCCAACTTCAGAGCCAGCAGCTGGCAGGGCCCCTCATTAGCCAGTCCAGGATTCAGTTTCTGTGTTAGAGGTTGAAACACTCTGCTCTAGAATCATCACTTGTACCCAAGGTAGAGTCTTGGGCCCAGGGCAGTCTGCCAGTCACCCGTAAGTTCCATCCTTACCTCCTCTTAGATCTAAATGTAGAGAAAGCCTTGACAATGAGAGCAGCAAAGTGCACCTTGAATGATTTAAGAAAATACAGCTCCTCCGTGCCTCCCCTCACCCACTACCCCAGTCACTCTCCTTCCTTCTGTCCATACCAGCCCTTACAACTTTAACTGTCACCCCTGTTAAAGAGAAGAGGGTATGAATGCCAAACACACTGAGAGACCTGGGAGAAGCCACTAAAGGGATGGAGGGGATTATACCCCTTTACGGAGTGCCCAGCACACAGTACGTTAACTCAATAAATATTTATTGAATGAGTAAATTGAAATGCTGGATGGATGGATGGATAGATGGATGGATGGATGGGTGGCTAGCAGTCAGAAGGCCCCCATCCCCATCCTCCTACACAGACATACTCATATTTAAAGCCCCAGCAGCTCCAGCCTGGGGCAAAGGATAAGAGAAGCATTCTTCTTTCCTCTCTCCATTTCTGAGAACAGGGTGTGTATGAGAAGGAGAAACGCTTTGGTTTGGGGGTGGATTGCTTAACTTTACTGATTTGCCTCTAAGAACTCTATAAGCTCTGATGGCAATGGAATTTAGAAGACAAAATACTTCCTGGCCCAAAGGACTTGGGACTAGTGTTTACAAAGTTTCTACAAAGACTGAGAATTATTATTATTATTATTAATTATTATCTTTATGGAAAACCCTCAGGTAGGAAATAACTAGTGTGTATGTGTTTTCTTTTGAGATAAAAATGTTAAAAACTTAAGCTGCTGGTTTCAGTAAAAGATTAGCCATAAAGGCCTGATCTCCTCTTTAAAACGAGCAAAGAAAATGGGAACCAACTGCTCCCTCCCCCAAACGAGGCTTTTAGAGCTGTGTGAGTGGCCCCCCCTGCCCAACCCCCATGCAGGCGCAGAAAGGGCCTTTGATTTCTGAAGGGGTTTTGGAAGCACAACCGGCTTCTCAGTCTACACACCCCCGACAGAGCAGTTCTGAGCTCCCCAGCCTCACCCGGCCTGGCCCCAGTCTTAGTCCTGGCAGCATGCAGGGTTTCTCAGTACCATCCAGATCCAGGGCCCCAGAAGTCCTTTACTACTGACTCAGAATGACTTGGAGGGGGCAGTTGGCTAGAAGAAAGACCAGAGGAACACTCTGAGAAACTGTTTGGGCTGGCACAGCACAGAACACACACCGAACACATGGGGACCTGACTCCATGCTCACTCCTGGCACCAGTGCACTGGCACACCAAGTCAAAGCCGAACCTGAGTTTCGAAGGAGGAAGGAGAGTGAGCCGGATGGGGTACTTGCTGCCCACTTGTTTTTTTAATTTATTTATTTATTTTTGGTTACATTGGGTCTTCGTTGCTGCGGGCAGGCTTTCTCTCTAGTTGTGGCAAATGGGGGCTATTTTTTGTTGCGGTGCACAGGCTTCTCATTGCAGTGGCCTCTCTTGTTGCGGAGCACAGGCTCTAGGCATGCGAGCTTCAGCAGTTGTAGCATGCGGGCTCAGTAGTTGTGGCTCGTGGGCTTAGTTGCTCCGTGGCATGTGGAATCTTCCCGGACCAGGGCTCGAACCCGTGTGCCCTGCATTGGCAGGTGGATCCTTAACCACTGCGCCACCAGGGAAGCCCTTGCTACCCACGTTGACTGCACCTGGACTGACCCAGATCACCATGAGCAGTCAGAATCCTCCTTAATTTTTCTATCTCTAGAGAAAGCATTCAGGCTGCTGTTACAAAAAGACAATACAAACCTCCAGGAAAATAAACCCACAGAGTTTGTTTTGAGGGATACAACAAAATCTTTCCCTAAATCTCTCTCCCGTTGACTCAATTATGATGGAAAAGACCTCCCCTCCTTGTTCCTTTGCTTTAGGCACTCAGAGCTCTTGTGTAAAATGAGGGTATTACCAGTGAGACAAAAAACGTTATGCTATTATCAGCTAGCAACACTTAAGATTTAATTATTAGATTATAATTATGGCTAACATTATTGAGCATTTACTCCAGGCTAGGCACTGTTTGAAGTGCTTTGAACATGTTATTAGCTCATTTCATTCTCATAGCAGATTAAAAATAGCTTCTATTATCCCCCCACACACTTTATAGATAAAGCACTGTAACACAGTGAGGTTACATGACTTGCCCAAGGTCACACAGCTATGCATTATGGAGCTAAGACTTATCCTAGATCTCTCTGGGCAATGCCCACATGATTAACCATGATGCTATACTGTCTCCATCTATCTTGTAGTGGTCTGATCAGATGTCAAGCCTAGGTAGGTCATTGAGACAAATGTGACTAGGGCAGAAGTCCCTGGATAGTTTTTCTAATCTTTTGAGTCTTTTCTCAGGCTATTTCCTCTACTCAAAATGTCTCCCTTCCCTTTAGAGGTCAGAAACACAAGGGACCTTAGACGTAAGATTTCTCTCTCTGAGAAGTTCCAAGTGAGTAGATTCCACACAAATTTTGGTTAAGACTATGAATGGAGTATGAAAGGGAAAAGACAAATGACCTTGAGATGAGGTGGAGTGCTCCAGTTTGCTATGGTTCCCACACTGCCCACTGTACTCTAGTCGTTTATATTACCTGTTCAGCTCCTGTGGCTTTTCAGTGGGTGCCGTCTCATAGGCTACCGAAGGTACATTCCTTACTGTCATTGGTCTTCTGGTGTATTTAGAAGAGGATTGTTTGGTTTTTGCTTCCTGGAGAGTGTCAGGATGGGTAGAGTCTCTAGCTGTGTTTCAGGAAAGGTAATATCTTGGCTTGAACATCGCAACTGGATAGAAAAGTTCACTCTGACATTTAAATCCCAGGGAGAGGCATTTTTACCCAGGAGACATCTCAACAAACCAGAGCAAGCACATAGGCTAGCTTCAACTAGTTTTCTGATGAGGATGAAGAAAGATGAAAGGGGGTCAGGCCACAAGCTTTGATTGTCTCTCCACCCTGGTAACCTACAGGAGGATGTTTGAGACCCATCCTAGTATCACTGAGCAGGACTTTGCTCAGTGGACAAGGATAGGTGGGGCATTTCAGGCAGAGAGAAAGCATGTGAAAAGGCACAAAGCTGAGAGAACACAGCTTGCTAAGGGACTGTAAGTACTAACTCACTTTGATTAACCTAAGATGGGGTTACAGGTGGGAAATGGCAGGATGTGGCAGGAGGTGAAGCTTTGGAAGCACACACAGAGGCACTAGGGTCATTTATGTTTTTGTTGTTTTTGTTTCAAGCAGGGAAGTGGCATGGTCAGATTTATGTTTTAGAAGTATCATTCTAATGGGTTTCATTGAAGAAACAATTTTTTTAAATTGAAGTATAGTTAATTTACAATATTAGTTTCGGGTGTACAACATAGTGATTCAATTTCTTTTATAGATTATTACTCCATTTAGAGTTATTACAAAATAATGGCTATATTTCCCTGGGCTGTAAAAGATATCCTTGTTGTTTATTTATTTTATACATAGTAGTTTGTGTCTCCTAATCCCCTCCCCCATCTCACCCCTCCCACCTCCCCACTGGTAAACACTAGCTTGTTCTTTGTATCTGTGAGTCTGCTTCTTTTTTTTATAGTCACTAGTTTGTTGTATATTTTAGATTCCACATATAGGTGACATCATACAGTATTTGTCTTTCCCTGCCTGACTTGTTTCACTTAGTATAATACCCTCCAGGTCCACTCATGTTGTTGTAAATGGCAAAATTTCACGAGCACTTAGGTTGCTTCCATATCTTGGCTATTATAAATAGTGCTGCTATGAACATAGGGGTGTATGTATCATTTCTAATTAGTTTTTTTTCTTTTAATATATACTCAGAAGTGGATTGCTGGATCATATGGTAGTTCTATTTATAGGTTTTTGGGGACCCTCCATACTGTTCTCCATAGTGGCTGCACCAATTTAGAATCCCACCAAAAATGTCCTAGGGTTCCCTTTTCTCCACATCCTCGCCAACATTTGTGAAGAACAATTATTTATTTATTGCCCGCTACATGCTAGGTCTGTGCTAGACCCCAAGAGCACAGAGAAAACTTGAAAACTACCTTCAAGTTGCTCACAGTCTAATGGGTGAGACAACTAATGAAACATAAATACAATCGAGTGCAATGAACGATGAATTGGAGGAGAGGAAGGCTGGAAGCTTGGACACCTAGTAGGAGGTGGTTGTAGCACTCATCTGATGAGGGCCTGAAGCAGAGCAGTTGGTAGTGAGGGTGGGACAGTGCCTCCATCCTTAATGAATCTTCCTCATATTCTCCTTCCCTTTTATCATTTCTTCCTAGCCTAGCTTTACTACTTGCCAAGTTGCTAAAAGAGAAATAAACTGTGAATAGCTTTTTTGTCCTTGGTGGGTGGGGGAGAGGTAGTATAGGTAATTCCCATTGTCATTCCACAACCTTATTCATTGCCCCCCCCCCACCGCCGACCATGTTTACCAAAAGTATTACTTCAAATCATTTCTACTCTTCTCAAACACCCAACCCATGCCCACCTACCTCAGCAAATAACCTCCATTCTTGTTTTGCTGAGAAGGTGAAAGCTATTCCTGCAAAAGTCTTCTCTGCCTCAGAACTTCTTTCTATCTTCTTCCCCTTCCATTATCCCCAGACAAAGAACCTCCCCCTGCTTTTTCCTCACCAAGGTCAATACCTCTGCTCATGACCTCACACCATTCTCTTCCTATCTTCTCTGGTAACTTCATAAATTTTTGTCTCTCTCTGGCTTTCATCTTCAACCTAATCCTTGCTTTTGACACTTTTCCCTGCTTTCTAAAAACATGTGAGGAGAAGGAAGTTTGCTGATTCCAGTGAGCTGGGAAGGGGGAAGAATGTTCCCCCACTAGAGAAAGCCCTCCTCTCTGCCCTGTAGGAACCCACCACACACACAACCCGGTCAAAACTGTCTTACCAACAAGTTTGGAGGGAAGAAACGTCATCAGGGCAAAGAATTCCCAGGTTTCAGGTAAGGTTAGGACATAAAAAGTAGAACTAAGAAAATGCAGAAAATAAGAATAATAAACATTTTTACCAAAAGGGAAAGGGGGGAGGGATAAATTGGGAATTTGAAATGAACATATACACACTATTATACATAAAGTAGGTAAACAACAAGGACCTACTCTATAGCACAGAGAACTGTATTCAATATCTTGTAATAACATATAATGGAAAAGAACCTCAAAAAGTTATATATATATATATATGTATAATTGAATCACTTTGCTGTATACCGGAAACATTGTAAATCAACTATACTTCAATAAAAAAATTTTAAAGTAAAGAATAATAAACCTTGGCCAGTTATTTGCAGAGTGCTTTTTGCCACATTGTTTTTTATTTTGTTTTTTTTTTGTTTTTAAATAAATTTATTTATCTTTGGCTGTGTTGCTGCATGCGGGCTTTCTCTAGTTGCGGAGAGTGGGGGCTACTCTTCGTTGCAGCGCGCGGGCTTCTCATTGCAGTGGCTTCTCTTGTTGCAGAGCACAGGCTCGAGGTGCGTGGGCTCAGTAGTTGCCACATTGTTTTATTTATCTAGCAGAGATTGCTTCCAACGAATGGGAATTTCATGTAGCAAAATAGAAAGGATTAAGTAGAGGGGCAGACAGAGGTGAAATGCCTGAGAAGTTGGGATTGTGAGAATGAGTCAGAGAGTAGAGGGGAGAGAGTTTCCCCAAGTGTGTATGACATAGACAACAGAGCAGGAAATTGGGTGATAAGTTGGAGGAACATGTTAGGAATGTAGGGGCGCACTGCTGAAAAGGCTGAATTTCAATGACATGTTTGTCATTGAAGTTGGTAAGGAATAAGGCGAAGCCACAACAGAGAAGGGCTGAAGAATCAGTGTTGTCCCAGTCAGTGTCCTGAGCACCCTCTGCTGTTTCTGCTGAACATCTCAAAATGTGGAACTCATCTTACACACTTGGTTACCTCCCACCCTCTTCTCCTGCTTTTCAAGCTTCTGCTGCACCAGACCCAGCAGCTGGGATGTTATATAACCAAATATTATGTTCTATTTATGTTTTTAAATATATTCCATTTAGACCAAAACCATTCAAGCTACGGTAAAATTGGTACAGTGGAAAGAACACTGAATTAGGAGTCAGAAGACAAAGGTTCTAGTCCCAATTTTGCTATTAAATTGCTGTTAACCTTTATGAGCCTTAGGGTTTTTTGCTTCACCAGAAAGAGGGTAATATCTGTCCTATTCACATGATTAGGTTGAGAATCAAACAGGATAATGGATATGAATATATATTGAACATACTGAAATTATAAAATGCTATTTAAATGTAAGAGATTACTATTTCCATTGCTTCAACGTCCTGGTGATTCTTCTATCTGCAGTTGTTGTGAGTATTACACCTAGTAATTACACCTAGTGAGTATTACAAGAGGTAATAGCTGTCAAGTGTCTTACACTGTGTTTGGCACAGAGGATGAGCTCCAAAAATGTTAGTTCCCTTCTCCTCTCAATGCAAGTTACAAGCAAGAAATGGGGCTTCCCTGGTGGTGCAGTGGTTGAGAGTCCGCCTGCCGATGCAGGGGACACGGGTTCGTGCCCCGGTCCGGGAAGATCCCACCTGCCGCGGAGCGGCTGGGCCCGTGAGCCATGGCCGCTGAGCCTGCGCGTCCGGAGCCTGTGCTCCGCAACGGGAGAGGCCACAACAGTGAGAGGCCCGCGTACCGCAAAAAAAAAAAAAAAAAAAAAATGCTCACAACAACTAGGTGAGGTAAGGATTATTGTTCCCAACTCTATAAACAAGGAAACTGCATCTCGGAAATGTTAAGTAACTTGTTCAAGTTCATTAAGCTAATAAGACATGAAAGCTGGAATTCCATCCCAAATCCATCTGACTCCAATGCTGATGCTCCTCCCACTTCTCTCCTTCTTCTAGGCAGGACATCAATATTCAAAGCAGGGCACATCCTAGAAATTACCACTTCTTGTTGCACTCAAAAGTACATATTGCCATAACATCTGGCAAGTACCTTGGCCACCAACAGGTAGAGTCCCCTTTCAGTGATGCCTCTAAATCCTGAAGTTGTTTTGGAATCTAAAGAAAGCCAGGACCTGGACTTCCCTGGTGGTCCAGTGGGTAAGACTCTGCGTTCCCAATGCAGGGGGCCCAGGTTCGATCTTCAGCTGGGGAACTAGATCCCACATTCATGCTGCAACTAAAAGATTTTGCATGTCACAACTAAAGATCCCTCACACCACAATGAAGATCCCACACACAGCAACGAACATCCCACGTGCTGCAACTAAGACTTGGCACAGCCAAAATAAATAGATAAATAAATATATTTTTAAAAAGAAAGAAAGAAAGCCTGGACCTAACAGACAAGAGCTATCTTTTACATCAAGTAGTGAGCTCTACACATCTCGCAAGACAGGCAAGATATTTGCTTGGCAGAGGCAAAGTGACAATTTCAAGCTGAGACTATCAGTGTTAAAAGGATGCCTCACACAGTGTTCTCTGGCCAATAACCAATCAAACTCAGAGCTACCACACTGGCCACTCCTTAGATTCAACCTTATAGGGGTGAATAGAGTTGGTAGGTATCTACCTGGTATGATTTGAGGAGAACTGAAATGCTATCACTAATCAAAATGATTTCCCCTCCTGGCCTTGCCATGAGACCTGCAATTTCCTACTAATCACTTCTTTCAGGTTAAGGCATCTGTCAAAATGTAAGTGCTGTCTTCAGTCATGATATATTATAATCATTCATTTATCACTTTCATTCTAATCACCAGACAGGTATGGGATACAGGGCAAATCATATTGAAGGAGAAGACAGAGAGGAAGCTTCAGTGTGATATATAATGGGCAGCTAGAGTCAAGCAAGTCCAGATCAAGACATTTAGAAACACTAAGCACCGAAGAGATAGTGTTACAAACTCTATAAACTAAACATAAGATGGAAACCTATAAACTAAGCATAAGATGGTTCAACACAATCTGACCTTTCCCGTAATTACAACTGCAATTCTTTTTATTATTTTTTATAAACTTTGACTTCACAAAAACTAAAACTGATTGCTTAAGTTTTTAGCACTGATGAGTGCTAAAAAAATAGCACTAATTATGCTATTTTTACCCTATTTTTCATGTGTTCTTATTTGCATTACTCCTGATCTCTTTTTTTTTAACATCTTTATTGGGGTATAATTGCTTTACAATGGTGTGTTAGTTTCTGCTTTATAACAAAGTGAATCAGTTATACATATACATATGTTCCCATATATCTTCCCTCTTGGGTCTCCCTCCCTCCAACCCTTCCTATCCCACCCCTCTAGGCGGTCAAAAGCACCGAGCCGATCTCTCTGTGCTATGCGGCTGCTTCCCACTAGCTATCTACCTTACGTTTGGTAGTGTATATATGTCCATGCCTCTCTCTCGCTTTGTCACAGCTCACCCTTCCCCCTCCCCATATCCTCAAGTCCGTTCCCTAGTAGGTCTGTGGCTTTATTCCTGTCTTACCCCTAGGTTCTTCATGACATTTTTTTCTTAAATTCTATATATATGTGTTAGCATACAGTATTTGTCTTTCTCTTTCTGACTTACTTCACTCTGTATGACAGACTCTAGGTCTATCCACCTCATTACAAATAGCTCAATTTCGTTTCCTTTTATGGCTGAGTAATATTCCATTGTATACATGTGCCACATCTTTTTTTTATTAACATCTTTATTGGGGTATAATTGCTTTACAATGGTGTGTCAGTTTCTGCTTTATAACAAAGTGAATCAGTTATACATATACATATGTTCCCATATCTCTTCCCTCTTGCGTCTCCCTCCCTCCCACCCTCCCTATCCCACCCCTCCAGGTGGTCACAAAGAACCGAGCCGATATCCCTGCGACATGTGGCTGCTTCCCATTAGCTATCTACCTTACTTTGTTAGTGTATATATGTCCATGCCTCTCTCTCGCCCTGTCACAGCTCACCCTTCTCCCTCCCCATATCCTCAAGTCCGTTCTCCAGTAGGTCTGCGTCTTTATTCCTGTCTAACCCCTAGGTTCTTCATGACATTTTTTTCTTAAATTCCATATATATGTGTTAGCATACAATATTTGTCTTTCTCTTTCTGACTTACTTCACTCTGTATGACAGACTCTAGGTCTATCCACTTCATTACAAATAGCTCAATTTCATTTCTTTTTAGGGCTGAGTAATATTCCATTGTATATATCTGCCACATCTTCTTTATCCATTCATCCGATGATGGGCACTTAGGTTGTTTCCATCTCTGGGCTATTGTAAATAGAGCTGCAGTGAACATTCTGGTACATGTCTCTTTTTGAATTATGGTTTTCTCAGGGTATATGCCCAGTAGTGGGATTGCTGGGTCATATGGTAGTTCTATTTGTAGTTTTTTAAGGAACCTCCATACTGTTCTCCATAGTGGCTGTACCAATTCACATTCCCACCAGCAGTGCAAGAGTGTTCCCTTTTCTCCACACCATCTCCAGCATTTATTGTTTCTAGATTTTTTGATGATGGCCATTCTGACTGGTGTGAGGTGATACCTCATTGTAGTTTTGATTTGCATTTCTCTAATGATTAAGGATGTTGAGCATTCTTTCATGCGTTTGTTGGCAGTCTGTATATCTTCTTTGGAGAAATGTCTATTTAGGTCTTCTGCCCATTTCTGGATTGGGTTGTTTGTTTTTCTGTTATTGAGCTGCATGAGCTGCTTGTAAATTTTGGAAATTAATCCTTTGTCAGTTGCTTCATTTGCAAATATTTTCTCCCATTCTGAGGGTTGTCTTTTGGTCTTGTTTATGGTTTCCTTTGCTGTACAAAAGCTTTGAAGTTTCATTAGGTCCCATTTGTTTATTTTTGTTTTTATTTCCATTTCTCTAGGAGGTGGGTCAAAAAGGATCTTGCTGTGATTTATGTCATAGAGTGTTCTGCCTATGTTTTCCTCTAAGAGTTTGATAGTTTCTGGCCTTACATTTAGGTCTTTAATCCATTTTGAGCTTATTTTTGTGTATGGTGTTAGGGAGTGATCTAATCTCCTCCTTTTACATGTACCTGTCCAGTTTGCCCAGCACCACTTATTGAAGAGGGTGTCCTTTCTCCACTGTACATTCCTGCCTCCTTTATCAAAGATAAGGTGACCGTATTTGCATTGGTTTATCTCTGGGCTTTCTATCCTGTTCCACTGATCTATATTTCTGCTTTTGTGCCAGTACCATACTGTCTTGATTACTGTAGCTTTGTAGTATACTCTGAAGTCAGGGAGCCTGATTCCTCCAGCTCCATTTTTCGTTCTCAAGATTGCTTTGGCTATTTGGGGTCTTTTGTGTTTCCATACCAATTGTGAAATTTTTTTGTTCTAGTTCTGTGAAAAATGCCAGTGGTAGTTTGATAGGGATTGCATTGAATCTGTAGATTGCTTTGGGTAGTAGAGTCATTTTCACAATTTTGATTCTTCCAATCCAAGAACATGGTATATCTCTCCATCTACTTGTATCATCTTTAATTTATTTCATCGGTGTCTTATAATTTTCTGCATACAGGTCTTTTGTCTCCTTAGGTAGGTTTATTCCTAGATATTTTATTCTTTTTGTTGCAGTGGTAAATGGGAATGTTTTCTTGATTTCACTTTCAGATTTTTCATCATTAGTTTATAGGAATGCCAGAGATTTCTGTGCATCCATTTTGTATCCTGCAACTTTACCAAATACATTGATTAGCTCTAGTAGTTTTCTGGTAGCATCTTTAGGATTCTCTATGTATAGTATCATGTCATCTGCAAACAGTGACAACTTTACTTCTTTTCCAATTTGGATTCCTTTTATTTCCTTTTCTTCTCTGATTGCTGTGGCTAAAACTTCCAAAACTATGTTGAATAATAGTGGTGAGTGTGGGCTACCTTGTCTTGTTCCTGATCTTAGTGGAAATGTTTTCAGTTTTTCACCATTGAGGATGATGTTGGCTGTGGGTTTGTCATATATGGCCTTTATTATGTTGAGGAAGGTTCCCTCTATGCCTACTTTCTGCACGGTGTTTATCATAAATGGGTGTTGAATTTTGTCAAAAACTTTCTCTGCATCTATTGAGATGATCATATGGTTTTTCTCTTTCAATTTGTTAATATGGTTTATCACATTGATTGATTTGCATATATTGAAGAATCCTTGCATTCCTGGAATAAACCCCACTTGATCATGGTGTATGATCCTTTTAATATGCTGTTGGATTCTGTTTGCTAGTATTTTGTTGAGGATTTTTGCATCTATGTTCATCAGTGATATTGGCCTGTAGTTTTCTTTCTTTGTGACATCCTTGTCTGGTTTTGGTATCAAGGTGATGGTGGCCTCGTAGAATGAATTTGGGAATGTTCCTCCCTCTGCTATATTTTGGAAGAGTTTGAGAAGCATAGGTGTTAGCTCTTCTCTAAATGTTTCATAGAATTCACCTGTGAAGCCATCTGGTCCTGGGCTTTTGTTTGTTGGAAGATTTTTAATCACAGTTTCAATTTCAGTGATTGTGATTGGTCTGTTCATATTTTCTATTTTTTCCTGATTCAGTCTTAGCAGGTTGTGCATTTCTAAGAATTTGTCCATTTCTTCCAGGTTGTCCATTTTATTGGCTTGTAGTGATCTCTCATGATCTTTTGTATTTCTGCAGTGTCAGTTGTTACTTCTCCTTTTTCATTTCTAATTCTATTGATTTGAGTCCTCTCCTTTTTTTTTTGATGAGTCTAGGTAATGGTTTATCTATTTTGTTTATCTTCTGAAAGAACCAGCTTTTAGTTTTATTGATCTTTGCTATCATTTCCTTCATTTCTTTTTCATTTATTTCTGATCTGATTTTTATGAGTTCCTTCCTTCTGCTAACTTTGGGGTTTTTGGTTCTTCTTTCTCTAATTGCTTTAGGTGCAAGGTTACGTTGTTTATTCGAGATGTTTCCTGTTGCTTAAGGTGGGCTTGTATTGCTATAAACTTCCCTCTTAGAACTGCTATTGCTGCATCCCATAGGTTTTGGGTCATCGTGTCTCCACTGTCATTTGTTTCTAGGTATTTTTTGATTTCCTCTTTGATTTCTTCAGTGATCACTTCGTTATTAACTAGTGTATTGTTTAGCCTCCATGTGTTTGTATTTTTTACAGATCTTTTCATGTAATTGGTATCTAGTCTCATAGCGTTGTGGTCGGAAAAGATACTTGATACAATTTCAATTTTCTTAAATTTACCAAGGCTTGATTTGTGACCCAAGATATGATCTATCCTGGAGGATGTTCCATGAGCACTTGAGAAAAATGTGTATTCTGTTGCTTTTGGATGGAGTGTCCTATAAATATCAATTAAGTCCATCTTGTTTAATGTATCATTTAAAGCTTGTGTTTCCTTATTAATTTTCATTTTGGATGATCTGTCCATTGGTGAAAGTGTGGTGTTAAAGTCCCCTACTATGAATGTGTTACTGTTGATTTCCCCTTTTATGGCTGTTAGTATTTGCTTTATGTATTGTGGTGTTCCTATGTTGGGTGCATAAATATTTACAATTGTTATATCTTCTTCTTGGATCGATCCCTTGATCATTATGTAGTGTCCTTCTTTGTCTCTTCTAATAGTCTATTTAAAGTCTATTTTGTCTGATATGAGAATTGCTACTCCAGCTTTCTTTTGGTTTCCATTTGCATGGAATATCTTTTTCCATCCCCTTACTTTCAGTCTGTATGTGTCTCTAGGTCTGAAGTGGGTCTCTTGTAGACAGCATATATATGGGTCTTGTTTTTGTATCCATTCAGCCAATCTGTGTCTTTTGGTGGGAGCATTTAGTCCATTTACATTGAAGGTAATTATCGATATGTATGTTCCTATTCCCATTTTCTTAATTGTTTTGGGTTCGTTATTGTAGGTCTTTTCCTTCTCTTGTGTTTCTTGCCTAGAGAAGTTCCTTTAGCATTTGTTCTAAAGCTTGTCTGGTGGTGCTGAACTCTCTCAGCTTTTGCTTGTCTGTAAAGGTTTTAATTTCTCCATCAAATCTGAATGAGATCCTTGCTGGGTAGAGTAATCTTGGTTGCAGGTTTTTCTCCTTCATCACTTTAAATATGTCCTGCCACTCCCTTCTGGCTTGCAGAGTTTCTGCTGAAAGATCAGCTGTTAACCTTATGGGGATTCCCTTATGTGTTATTTGTTGGTTTTCCCTTGCTGCTTTTAATATGCTTTCTTTGTATTTAATTTTTGACCATTTTATTAATATGTGTCTTGGCGTGTTTCTCCTTGGATTTATCCTGTATGGGACTCTCTGTGCTTTCTGGACTTGATTAACTATTTCCTCTCCCATATTAGGAAAGTTTTCAACTATAATCTCTTCAAATATTTTCTCAGTCCCTTTCTTCTTCTCTTCTTCTTCTGGAACCCCTATAATTAGAATGTTGGTGTGTTTAATGTTGTCCCAGAGGTCTCTGAGACTGTCCTCAGTTCTTTTCATTCTTTTTTCTTTATTCTGCTCTGCAGTAGTTATTTCCACTATTTTATCTTCCACGTCACTTATCCGTTCTTCTGCCTCAGTTAGTCTGCTATTGATCCCATCTAGAGTATTTTTCATTTCATTTATTGTGTTGTTCATCATTGTTTGTTTCATCTTTAGTTCTTCTACGTCCTTGTGAAATGTTTCTTGCATTTTCTCTATTCTGTTTCCAAGATTTTGGATCATCTTTACTATCACTATTCTGAATTCTTTTCAGGTAGACTGCCTATTTCCTCTTCATTTGTTAGGTCTGGTGGATTTTTATCTTGCTCCTTCATCTGCGGTGTGTTTTTCTGTCTTCTCATTTTGCTTATCTTACTGTGTTTGGGGTCTTCTTTTCACAGGCTGCAGGTTCATAGTTTCTGTTGTTTTTGGTGTCTGTCCCCAGTGGCTAAAGTTGGTTCAGTGGGTTGTGTAGGCTTCCTGGTGGAGGGTAGTAGTGCCTGTTTTCTGGTGGATGAGGCTGGATCTTGTCTTTCTGGTGGGCAAGTCCACGTCTGGTGTTGTGTTTTGGGGTGTCTGTGGACTTATTATGATTTTAGGAAGCCTCTCTGCTAATGGGTGGGGTTGTGTTCCTGTCTTGCTAGTTGTTTGGCATAGGATGTCCAGCACTGTAGCTTGCTGGTCGTTGAATGAAGCTGGGTGCTGGTGTTGAGATGGAGAACTCTGGGAGATTTTCGCCGTTTGATATTATGTGGAGTCGGGAGGTCTCTTGTGGACCAGTGTCCTGAAGTTGGCTTTCCCATCTCAGAGGCAGAGCACTTACTCCTGGCTGCAGCACCAAGAGCCTTTCATCCATACGGCTCAGAATAAAAGGGAGAAAAAGTAGAAAGAATGAATTACTAGAAGTAGAAAGAAAGAAAGAAAGGAGGGAGGAAGGGAGGGAGGGAGGAAGGAAGGAAGGAAGGAAAGAGGGAAGGAAGGAAAAAAATAAAGAAAGAAGATAAAGTAAAATAAAGTAAGATAAAATATAATAAAGTTATTAAAATAAAAAAATAAGGCTCGCCGTGCGTTCTCCTGGGGAAGTTGTCCCTGGATCCTGGGAACCTGGCAGTTGCAATTCTTTTTTATTGCCATATAATTCAGTCGTTAGAAGTGTACAATTAAATGGCGTATAATATATTCAAAGTTGTGCAACCCTCACAGCAATCAATTTTAGAATATTTCCATCACTTTCCCCCAAAAAAACCCCATATCAGTCACTCCCTTTACCCCCCACTCCCTCCCAACCCTAGGCAACCACTAATCTACTTTTTTGTGTGTGTGTGTGGTACCCGGGCCTCTCACTGTTGTGGCCTCTTCCTTTGCGGAGCACAGGCCCCGGACACTCAGGCTCAGCGGCCATGGCTCACGGGCCCAGCCGCTCCGCAGCATGTGGGATCTTCCCGGACCAGGGCACGAACCTGTGTCCCATGCATTGGCAGGTGGACTCTCAACCACTGCGCCACCAGGGAAGCCCACTAATCTACTTTTGGTCTATGTAGATTTTTCCTATTCTGGACATTCTCCATAAATGGAATCATACAATATGTGGTCTTTTGTGTCTGGCTTCTTTCACTCAGCATAATGTTATTCTCAGCATAATGTTATCAAGGTTATTCTTTGTTGTAGCATGTATCAGCACTTCATTCCTTTTTATGGTTGAATAATATTCCCTTGTATGGATATAACACATTTTGTTTAGCCATTCATCAGTTAATAGACATTTGGGTTGTTTCCACTTTTTGGCTATTATTGAGTATTGCTGCTATGAACATTTGTGTACAAATTTTTGTATGGACATATGTTCTCAATTCTTTTAAGTATATACCTAGGAATGGAATTGCTGGGTTATATGGTAACTCTCTGTTTAACTTTTGAGGCACTACCAGACTGTTTATCAAAGTGGCTGTACCATTTTACATTCCCACCACACCAATACTTGCTATTGTCTTTTTGATTATACCCATACTAGAGGGTATGAATTTGTATTTCATTGTGTCAATCCTTTTTTGAAATACCAAATATCCAATTCTTTAAAAAAATCTTTAATGCCTCTATTTAGTTGGTTTCCTAAGTATATGCTTGATCTGCCTATTATTAAAGCATCCAGGACTGGGATCAGCTAGAACTGATTTGGTTCCTCGGGTTGGAGGGCTATAAGGGAGGGCCTATCAGGTAAAACATTTCTAACACCAAACCAAGACACAAAGATGACTAAGCCACATTTCCTGTTTAATAGGGGAGCCAGTCACGTACCCAAAACAACTACAAAACAAAGTAGAATGAGGAAAGTGCTATAATAAGGCAAGGGAAGTACAGAGGGGTATCAGGACAAACCAGGTGCAGTTCTCTCAAAATACAGTGCTAAGCAACTCCAAACATCACCAAAGCAAACTGGCTCTCCACCCCTACCCAGCCACAGCGTGAATCCAGAGTCTTCTTGGAAACAGTTACAAGAGCAGGGAACAAGGCTCTTAGAGATATACTGTACTGAGCCTGAGAAGTATATTTGTCATCTTCTCATTTCAATTACTATTCATACTTACTACCCACTGGCTGGCTCTTTCAGACTTGGCCTCATTACTTTCAGTCTTACATCAATTTGTAAGACTGCACTGAAGAATGGTTGTAAAGTACTTTGTAAATCTAAAGTGCATTATAAATAATAATCTCCTATTGCAACCTTCTTAGCAACAAAAAACAAGTCCTATCCCGGAAGTTCCTCATTGCCCTCTCCCCAATCTACCATTTTACCTGAATTGTTCCCATCACACCTCTTTGCACCAGTACACCCCAACTTCTGGAGATGATGCTTACAATCAGCTAAGCCTTCAGAGAACCTTTGCAGTCTTAGAAGCATTTTGATTCTGTATTTTGCTTTGGAAATAGAAAGCAAGCCAAGGAGATTGCTCCCATTTCATCATGGAGAGGCTGAGGCATATGAAGATTAAGTGACCCAATAATTTTAAAGAAATCATGTTATCAGACTGAAGTTCTGTGTGTCCTCCCTGTTTTACCCCTACCTCTACCCATGAGAAAACTACAGCTATTGAGGTTGTGGGATTGGGATACCTACTCCCCAGGTCCCAAGCCTTTCTCCTGAGAGTAGCTAAGAGTAAGCAGGCTGCCTGAGCACAGCTCACTCATATTCAACAGACCAGAGAAGGTAATTTCACTTTTTTTTTTTTTTTTTTTTTTTTTTTTTTTTTTTTGCGGTACGCGGGCCTCTCACTGTTGCGGCCTCTCCCGTTGCGGAGCACAGGCTCCGGGTGCACAGGCTCAGCAGCCATGGCTCATGGGCTTAGCTGCTTCGCGGCATGTGGGATCTTCCTGGACCAGGGCACGAACCAGTGTCCCCTGCATCGGAAGGCAGACTCTCAACCACTGCGCCACCAGGGAAGCCCAGGTAATTTCATTTTTGAACTGCTCTCTACTTTTCTGAAGTGGAACTCAATTGTGCTTGAAAAAGTCAAGCACAACCTAATTGCCCTCAACCATCTGTCTAAACCCTGCTCAGGGCAATGGGCCAGGGCGTTGTAAAAACACGTGATTCTGCCTGAGGGAGCACTTGGAGGAAGCTCTTTGGAAAACAGAGACCTCTAATCACCTCTTTGTTTATTCAAATATTTATTGAGCACTTACTATCTGAATACTTCAGAGTAGTAATAGCAGAGGGGTCACCAGCACAGGTTCTGAAGGCCAACTGCCTGGGCTCAAATCCTGACTCTAATGCCTGCTTACTGACTTTAGTTTCTCTCTTGGTAAAATGAAAATAAAATTACTCATGCCATAGAGTAGACGAAATGAGATCCACATGTGAAGTGGCTAGTGCACTGCTTGGCCCGTGGGAAGTTTTCAATAAATGCTAGCTAATATTGCTATTCATGCAGAATCAGAGCAAACTTGTCAGGGATCAATGGATGAGAGTAAAATTTTACAGCCCTTCGGCCAGTTTCATGGGCCCATTGCTAGAACTTCTCTGGGAAACAAGCACATGCTGAGAAGAGTGGTAGGAAAAGTGTCATGATTGGGGGAGGTAAAGTAGAAACACTTGGATTTCAGGGAACTACTTGTTGCACTATGGAAGTTTCAGAAGAATATCAACACCAAAGAAGAAGTTATTGCACATCAATGCATTCTGCTCTAGGGTAAATGATTCCTGCTATCACAACCCAGCCCCTCCCTGTCCAGTTTTCCATCACACGACAAAGAGGACAATGCAGACTTAGGGAAGTGATTTTTAGGTGCAAATCCCGGAACCTAACAAATTATTTTAACTTCCTCCCAGCAACACTTTTCCTGGAATTAGTCCTGTGAGTTGGGGTACCCAATTGACCCCAAGGAAAGACAAATATGGCAGAGAGAAAATCCAGTTGATGAGCCAACTTAGGAGAAGACTGATTTAGGACTAACTTGAGGGAGTAGAGGGTCTTTTGCTGAGACAAGGCTCAAAAGGAACGAGGGAGGGTGGGGCATGAAAGTGAGAATACTGTTTTGACCATGCTAATGGCTGTCAAGCAGGGATCTTTAAAACCCTTTCCTGCTTTCATGTTTATCGAGTGTTTCCTGTGTGCACAGTAATGCTGAGTATTGCAAGGGTCCCAAAAGAAGCAACAAATGTGCTTCCTGCTTCCAAACTGTGATTAAACTGAAGTGGGAAAAATAGTCTACACTTTCTGCCTGTAACTTAATTCCAGATTGGAGAGTACAATGGTAACAGCTGCACTAACTGCTTTCATTTTACATACAGCGCATAGAGTCAGAACCTCTTGAACTCAATTCACAAAGTGACATAAAAGCATACGTGGGCACTTCTGTTTGTTATAGGATTGTAGCCAGAACTGTATTAAATTCTCTGTTTATGTTCTCTACTGCACCAGTCTCTCATTGAACTGGCATTCCATAGTCTTTAAACAACAACCAACCCAGTAAAATGTCTCTGGTCCTCCCAGGGAAGGGCTGGAGGGCCCCAAGGGCATACACACAGTGTGTTAACATCATTGGGCATTCTTGTGCCAGGTCTGCTGTTTCCTCTCAATCCCTGTGCCATTTGAAAGCCCTGTTTTTGTTTTCCACTCATGATGGGCTGAACCTCAGAAACAGTGGGCTGGTGAACAACCATTTGTGACCAATCTAATTGTGAGGGAATGAAGGCAATGGCAGACTGAGCAGAATGAACCCAAAGCTCCAATGAGCTACCAACCCACGCATCGGTACACTCTCTGGATTCCTGTATCCCAGTTCCTCACACCTCTCACTTAGGGTAACAAGGCTCACAGTGAGGGGGAGGTACCAGGCAAGGCAAGTAGTTTGCTAGGATTATTTTTCTCTTCTATATGACATTCTCAAAAAGTTCTCCTTTGCTTGTCTAAAGTGGGTTAGGTATAGTTCTGCTGAAAGCAAAGAGATGGCCCCTTCCAGCCATGTGAACCTCTGGTTATACTTCCTGAACCCCACAGAGATGAGCCACCTTGTTTAGTGTCCACGCTGTCTAGTCTTTTTTTTTTTCCTGTTTAAATCTACCAAGGACCAAGCTATCCAAAAGATCTCTGCTTATTGAAAGCTTGCTGCTACTGCTATTACTACTTTTTATTTTTTACATCTTTATTGGAGTATAATTGGTTTACAATGGTGTGTTAGTTTCTGCTTTATAACAAAGTGAATCAGTTATACATATACATATGTTCCCATATTTCTTCCCTCTTGCATCTCCCTCCCTCCCATCCTCCCTATCCCACCCCTCTAGGTGGTCACCAGGCACCGAGCTGATCTCCCTGTGGTATGCGGCTGCTTCCCACTAGCTATCTATTTTACGTTTGGTAGTGTATATATGTCCATGCCACTCTCTTGCTTTGTCACAGCTTACCCTTCCCCCTCCCCATATCCTCAAGTCCATTCTCTAGTAGGTCTGTGTCTTTATTCCTGTCTTACCCAGAGGTTCCTCATGACATTTTTTGTTTTTTTTCTTAAATTCCATATATATGTGTTAGCATATGGTATTTGTCTTTCTCTTTCTGACTTACTTCACTCTGTATGACAGACTCTAGGTCTATCCACCTCATTACAAATAGCTCAATTTCATTTCTTTTTAGGGCTGAGTAATATTCCATCGTATATATGTGCCACATCTTCTTTATCCATTCATCCGATGATGGATACTTAGGTTGTTTCCATCTCTGGGCTATTATAAATAGAGCTGCAATGAACATTTTGGTACATGACTCTTTGAATTATGGTTTTCTCAGGGTAGATGCCCAGTAGTGGGATTGCTGGGTCATATGGTAGTTCTATTTGTAGTTTTTAAGGAACCTCCATACTGTTCTCCATAGTGGCTGTACCAATTCACATTCCCACCAGCAGTGCAAGAGTGTTCCCTTTTCTCCACACCCTCTCCAGCATTTATGGTTTCTAGATTTTTTGATGATGGCCATTCTGACTGGTGTGAGATGATATCTCATGGTAGTTTTGATTTGCATTTCTCTAATGATTAATGATGTTGAGCATCCTTTCATGTGTTTGTTGGCACTCTGTATATCTTCTTTGGAGAAATGTCTATTTAGGTCTTCTGCCCATTTTTGGATTGGGTTATTTGTTAGAGCTGCATGGAATTTTATCACTGTTTCCTCCTCTTGGGGAAGCTCAGCCTGATAGCACAGTCACTAAGAAATTAATTCTGACCACAATGGGAGAGTCTGTGAGACTTCCAACAGAGGCTGATATTTAAATTGGTCACCAGACGGGGAAGGGCATTCCAGGATGAGAGCAACATGAGCAAGGGTTCAGGGGTACATAAGTGCATGGTGGATTCAAGAAAATGAATAGCTGAGCAGGACTACAGTGGAAGGTATCAGTGAAGTGAGAGTGATGCTCAGGAGACTGTAACAACGTAAGGTGGGGCAGAATGTGAAGGACATTGAAAGCCAGGTTAAGTGGGTGGACTTACTCCTCTAGGCAATGGGGTGTTCTAAGCAGATGAAACACAATCCAATCCACATTTACAAAGAGAGCTCTGTGGAAGTATGGAGGCTTGATAGACAGAGGTAAAGAGACCATTGAGGAGGCTCTAGCAAAGGGCTAGATAAGAAATGAGAGCTATATCTAGGGTAGTGGTAGTGGGAACTGAAAGGTGGCAGATTTGAACACACTAAGAAGCAGTGATGTGCTGGTAAACAACTGGCTCTCCAGAAAAGAAAAGGAAAAAAAAGCCCCGATTTACAGTGTTTGTTGATTTCCATGGTGTAAATACTTCCCCATGGCTGATTTCAAGGTAACACTAGACGTCGCTGGATGTGGAATTGTGAAGAGGTGCGCTCAGTCAGCTCTCTTGAGCCAGTGTGTGCCGGCATACCACTACCAAGTGACCAGTTCAGTGTCAGGGAAGAAAGAGAAAAATCAAAGGTGATGGACATGGCTAATTTGGATGACTCCTTAGATGTTAATAGAGAAAGGGAACTCAGGAGGAAAAACAGACTTTATTTATTTATCTGTCTGTGGTGGGGGAGGATTAGGAGGTAAGAGGCATATCAGGAGGGAATTATGACTTTGGTTTCGGACATGTTGACTTGGAAGTCCTACCCTTGGAATTCAATTTTCAATGAGGCTCTGCCTTATAACAATAACTCACATTAATGGAATACTTATATTGTGCTAGGCACATTATATGTTTTTATGATCTTTCAGTTATACCACAACCCTATGGCTCTAGTAGAAAAGCTGGCAAATAGTAGTTACACAACAAATATCTTTTAAATGAACGAATGAATTAGGTACTCTTGTTTTTTTCATTTTATAAATGAGAGAAATGAGACACAAATTGATAGTAACTTTCACAAGGTCATTCAGCTGGGACTCAAACTCAAGCCTGTGTGATTCCAAAACCACTCTGCTATACTATATGTGTGTGCTGTGGAGATGAACCATGGCAGGGACCTTTTCTTTTTTATCTTTCTAAATCTAATCTATCGCAATGCTTATACATAGTGTTATAGACTGAATGTTTGTGTTCCCCCAAATTCGTATGTAGAAGCCCCAACCCCTAATATGACTGTATTTGGAGATTAGGTCTTTTCGGAGGTGACTGGGGTTAGATGAGGCCATAAGGGTAGGGCCCTCATCCGATGGGATTAGTGTCCTTGTACAAAGAGGAAGGGAGACCAGTGCTCGCTTGTGCTCTCTCTCTCTCTCTCTCTCTCTCTCTCTCTCTCTCTGTCTCCATTCACATGCACCGAGGGAAGTCTATGTGAGGGCACAACAAGAAGGTAGCCATCTGCAAACCAGGAATAGAACTCTCACCAGATGCCAAATTAGCACCTTGACTTTGGACTTTCCAGCCTCCAGAGCTGTGAGAAAATAATGTCTGTGTTTAAGCCACCTAGTCTGTGGTATTTTGTTTTGGTAGTCTGAGCTGACTAATACACAAGTACCGGATCATTAAATATTTGTTGACTGAATGAGGACTGATCCTAATATTTATATTGAAGTTACTATTTTTCAAAGATAAGGCCTAGTAGGACATAAGGAAGAGCTAGGAGTAAAAAGAGGCTCCACCTGAGAGATCTTTGGTAGGGGATTTTTCTCTGATGGAAGTTTTCCGCTGTGGGGCTGGTGAGGAGTTTCTTGCCAGGATTTTACAGCAGTATTACTGACCAGCCTCAGAAATATCCTTTCTTGGGGATCTTCATATTCTGCTTCCTCCATTCTTGATATACTTATGACATTAGGAATGCAATGGGATAATAAGAAAAGTATTTATTAATTTAACAAATACGTATTGAGTATCTTCTGTGCTGTACAATATGTCCATTATGGTATTTATTTTTTTACCACAAGCCTGGGAGGTAGTTCATATTATCCCGTTTTTGCAATGAAAAAATTCAAGTTAGTAGAGGTTAATTTGCTCAAGGTTAAATTATAAGTGGAATCACACATTTGAACTTGTGTTTGACTTTTTAAAAACATTACCGTCTCTCTTTCTTCACCCTTCCTAACCAGAGAACACATTTTTATTTTAATTTTTTGCTGTTTGCAATCAAAGGACTCTGATTAAACCAAACTCAGTGAATGGTACTATTTTATTTACCCAGTAGGTTACGTCAGAAACCTGAGAATTCTGGGCTGATAAGATACTCCTATATCATCAGTCACAAGTCTGATACTGAGTCTACTTCTTAAATCTTTCTAATCAGTCTCTCTATTCTTATAGCTACTGCCTTGATTCAGGCCCCGTCTTGCCTTAATTGCAGCAAAAACCTCTTAGTTGGTCTTCTTGCTTTCTGAAAACCCAAATTGATCATGTTGCTCCTCTATTTAATACCTGTTGTGGTTCTTCATACCATTTAATATGAGTTTGAATTCCTTAGCTTAGCACAAAAGGCATTTATGACTAAGCCCCTGCCCACAATTCTCCCTCTTGAATAAAATGTAAAGTAAACCCACTATTTTTGTGCTAACATTCAACTACCCCCCGACACACACACACAGTACAAACCAATAGGCAGGAGATATTTTCAAAATATTCACCTAAAAGACCTTAACTCCTGGAGGGAGCAGACCTTTGTACAGTGCCTACTCATCATAGACACAATACTTAATTCCCTTCACTCTCTTTCCCATGCTGAATATTCCCCAGTAATTCCTCAGTGGTATAATTTCATTCCATTTCCTTCTTGCCTCGACTCTTCTCTACAAGCCAAAATGTACACATTATTGTCTTTTCTTTCTGTGGTGGTCCCCCAATGAGCCCATGCCTCCCTGTATTCACACCCTATGTGACCTATCCCATATCCTTCCCTTCCCCTTGAATCTTGACTGGTCTCGTGATTTTCTTTTAACCAATAGACAGAAGTGACTGTGTGAATGCTGAGGCAAGGTCAGAAAAAGCCTTACAGCTTCTACCTGGGCCACTGGGACCATTCCCTCTCAGAACTCAGCCATTATATTGTGATAAGCCCAGGACACACGGAGAGGGAGCAGGTAGTTGTTCCAGTTGACAGCCCCAGCTGAGTTCCTAGCCCAGAGCCAACATCAGCCACCAGTGATATGAATGATCCACCTTGAACATCCAGTCCAATAGAGCCTTTTGATGACTCCAACCCCAGCCAAGAATTGCCCAGCTGAGCCTAGTCAGCCCACAAAAATGTGAGGAGACAAAAATACAGTAATTTTAACTTTGGGGTAGTTTGTTACGCAACAAGAGATAATCAGAACGCTTTTCTCATTCCACCTTGTATCTAAAAAAAATTCTCATAGGTAAACTAGCTAATGTTGTATTGAACTTTCTTTCCTAGTCATACTATCATCTAGTCTAATAAGTTTTTCATCCTAGGACAAGCATTCAGAGACTCACCTAGATGATTCAGCCTTAATCTACATCTTCTGCAGTTTCGAATTCCTCTTTATAAGATTGAATATACTCTTTTTAAACTTTTTAAAAAATAGGACTATTACTGATTACAGGATTTTAGTAATTGTAGGCTTGTGATGAAGTATTCTGAAATTCATCCTAAGTAATGGCTGGTTACTTTTTCTTTCAACTCTAAATGTCTGTCCTAGAACTCTTCTATTGGTAACTACAGATCCCATAGATACCTTTATCCCTACACTTGGTCTCCAGGAGTAAATCCCTCTTCTGTTTGTAATAGAAAGATGCTTAACAAGAGCAGACTACTGACATACCCATTTCTTTCCCAATGCTTCCCTTTCTTTTTTTCGTAGTGGCTATTCACTGGATTGTCAGTTTTACTTTCATTTGGTATGTTTTTCTGACAATATATATCAATGTCAAACGTTAAGAAGAACAAAGTTAACTATTTTCTCTATCTCACAACTCCTTCCTAAAAATCCTCAGTGTCTTCTTGACTAAAGATTCTCACTTCAAAGGAGAATTGCTAGGTAAGGATTCTGAGTCCATCAATTACTATCATGTTAAGCAAAATACTTCCTTCAAAACCAAACTGATGTTGGAGAAATGAAAGCTTATTGTTTCCTCCATATTAGTACTTAACGGTGGTAAATTGCATGAAGAAGTAATGATAATAATGGTTAACATTCATGAAGTGATCATTATATACTAAGCACTGTTCTAAGTGCTTTACATGTATTAATTCACATAATTTTTATAACAACCCTAAAAGGAAGGTGATATTATTACCCTTATTTTACATATAAGGAAACTGAGACACAGAGAAATTAAATAACTTGCCCAAAGCCACACACCTAGAGAGTGGCAGAGTCTAGATTCTAAACTAGACAATCTAGCCTCAGTGTCCACTCTCTTAACCACTATACCATTAGTTCAAGTTTTTATTCAAAGTTTCCAGATACTTAAACTTTAAAGAATGGAATAGAAAAAGCAAAATTACCCAGTATCTGTTTTTCTTCTATTTTCTCTGTGTTAGAAAATGATTATTCATTGGTTTGGAAAGGGTAGAACAATTACTCATATGAATATTATATACAAAGATGAATTAAGCAACACTTAATACAACATCTCAACAATCTGTAAAAATTAAATTCTAGGGACCTGTGCCAGTAATTTACTCATTGCCCCTCAACTCTACTCCTACCATTCTATACTTCATGCATTTCCCAGGCTCTCTTGCTAACTAAGCTTACTGTTGGAGTCTGCCAATAAGAGGCAGTGACAGGAGATCAGAAGGTGGAGGAAGAGAGATGCTTCCTGCTTTTGGCTCTGATAGGTTGCAGTTGCTGATAGAAGATGTAGTGACAGCAATAGCAGTTTCTGGCCCTGGTTAGGTGATACTACTTTGGCAGATCTAGAATTGATTGTGATGTCTCTAACAGTGCAATAGTAGATACAAACTTGTGAACTACACTCCAAGAATATTAGTTTCTGATCTCTTGGTATCATCTTTTCTTCCTTTTGCCCACCCACCCTTCTCCATTTTGCTCTACCAGTCCTTTCAAAATTGTCGTAACTAATTCTTTTTATTAAATTCCCTGTTTGAAACACCAAGAGTAATTTCTTTTTACCTGTGTGGACCTTAAAACCCCAAAGAACTTACAGATGAGACTATTGGATCCCTCTCAATGATTTTTGAGAAACTGATAGTTACATCAGAAGATTGAAAGCAGCAAAACATTGTACTTAAAAACTTTTGGAGTTGGGTTTGGGGAAGGAGAGAAATAGGTGAGGGAAATTAAGAAGTACACACCTTCAGTTACAAAATAAATGAGTCATGGGTATGAAATGTACAGTGTGAGGAATATAGTCAATAATTATGTAATATCTTAGTATGGTGACAGATCATAACTAGACTTATGATGATCATTTTAAAATGTGTAGAAATATCAAATCACTATGATGTGTAATAGGAGCTAACATAATGTAGGTCAATTATACTTCAAAAACAAACAATCAAACTCATAGAAATAGAGATCAGATATTTGACCACCAGAGGTGGGGGCAGGGGGAATTAGATGAAGGTAGTCAAGAGGTACAAATTTCCTTTTATAAGATAAATTAAGTACTAGGGATCTAATGTACAGTGTGATAAAGATAATTAACACTGCTGTATGAAAGTTGTTAAGACAGTCCTAAGTGTAAAAAAATCCTAAAGTAAAAATTTTTTTTCTATTTCTTTAATGTTGTACCTATATGAGACGATGTAATCATTTCATGATGTATGTAAGTCAAATCATCATATTGTACACCTTAACCTTATACATGTGCTGTATGTCAATTATATCTCAATAAAACTGGAAAAAAATTAATAAAAGTTTTAAAACTTTTTGTATTGTAAAGAATAACACATACAGAAAAGTGAGCACACAGAAACATATAGCTCAATGTTTACCAAGAATCAGCCAAGTAATCAGCACCCAGATCATGAAACAGAACATTACCGGCACCCCAGAATCCCCCTGCCAATCACTAAGTCCTCTCTCTTCAGCAAAGGTAACCATTAACCTGACTTTTATGAGAATCATGTCCTCATCTTTCTTTATAGCTTTACCACCTAAGCATGTATACCTGAACATAAATGGTTTAGTCTTTCTGTTTTTTGAACTGTTATATACGTAATCAAAAAATATGTGTTCTGGGCTTCCCTGGTGGCGCAGTGGTTGAGAGTCCGCCTGCCGATGCAGGGGACGCGGGTTCGTGCCCCGGTCCGGGAGGATCCCACATGCCGCCGGGCGGCTGGGCCCGTGAGCCATGGCAGCTGAGCCTGCGAATCCGGAGCCTGTGATCCACAACGGGAGAGGCCACGGCAGTGAGAGGCTCGCGTATCACAAACAAACAAACAAAAAACCCTAGTCTTACAAAATTCTTAAAGAAACCTAATAACACAAAAATGCAAAATATGAAGCGTTTAACTTGTCAAAGTTAAACCTATTTGGTGTTAGAATAAGACAAAATGCTAAGAAAAAATTAACCCTTATTAATGTCAAGGAAAAATCTGAGGTCCAGGGTAAAAGGAGCTAATGTAGTTATTAGTCAATATGTCTCAATATGTCTACTCTTACGTAAATGGCTGATAGGGGTAGGGTTTTTCAAGTGTAGGTCCCAGCCAGACTCAATTACTGCCTGACCCCTAGACCCTAAGTCATAGACCAAGAATCCTCAAGCTGAGGGAAGCTCAATTCCTTTCCAAACACAAGGGAAGTGGATCTTTGAAGTCGGGAAGGGCAGAAATCAGAAGAATTGTACTCTAGCTCCCCATTCAGCTCCACACACTCATTTCCTCTTCTTTCTCTGCACTAGGCAGAGGCTAAGTAGCAGAGGTCGAATTCTTAATTCCTTGTAGTGGGGTAAACGTCCAGCAGGGGGAGATGGTAGGATATCCTAGATTCAATAGTAATAAGGAATTCTAAACACAACCAAGAATGTTTTACACAGAGCATCTTAGAAACTCGGTTAAACAATTGAAATAAGGTTAACTTTTACAATTCTCACCTGAAATTAAATAGTTTAATAAATTTTTCTTTACAATTATCCATATAAAGACGTGAAAATTGGACTTCCCTGGTGGCTCAGTGGTTAAGAATCTGCCTGCACATGCAGGGGACACAGGTTCGATGCCTGGTCCGGGAAGATCCCACATGCCACGGAGCAACTAAGCCTGTGCGCCACAACACTACTGAGCCTGCACTCTAGAGCCCGCGAGCCACAACTACTGAGCCCGCGTGCCACAACTACTGAAGCCTGCACGCCTAGAGCCTGTGCTCCACAACAAGAGAAGCCACCGCAATGAGAAGCCCACGCACCGCAACGAAGAGTAGCCCCACTCTCTGCAACTAGAGAAAGACCACACGCAGCAACGAAGACCCAATGCAGCCAAAAATACATTTATTTTTTAAAAAAACGTGAAAATTTTCCATTTCTATTTAAAATATCATTCACTCTGGCTGTATCCTCATTCAGAATAAGGAAAATTAACTAAATATTTTGTTAGAAATTCAGTTGCATTTTATTTGTTTGAATACATCCATTATAGCTATATTTTTATTTTTGGTAGAAAAATATGCAAATACCTCTAAAATTGATCAGAAACCTTTTTAAAGAGAAACAATATTACAATGATTTTTACCCACTATTTCATAACCTACTTCCACTTGCCTATCTATACTTTAGAAAATTATTCCAGCCTATCTTTTTTCCTTACTGACCCTAAAATATCTCAAATAAACATGTAAATCTGGTATCTAACTTTAAAAATTCTTTAAAATGCTTGATGGCTGCACAATTACCACATAAAATTCTCTTTGCATATTCCTAATTTCCTAGACTGGAAGAGGACAAGGTATGACATAGAAGAGAAGCAAATAATGATTTTATGACTATAATTTTTCCAAATTTGTTATTATACAGTTAAGATAATCATTATACAAACATGCGATCTTTAAGATTACTCATCTCATCCTTTCCCAAAACAGGAATTGAAACAGTTCTTATAAGTTTTTTTTAAGAGCTTTAGTGATATAATTTAATAACATAAAATTCAGTGGTTTTTTATTATATTTACAGAGCTTAGAACACTTTTAGCATCTTAAAAAGAAACCTCATACCCATTAGCAGTCACTTCCCGTCTTAGTCCTTTGGGGCTGCTATAACAGAATACCATAAACTGGGTAGCATATACACTACAGAAATTTATTTCTCACAGCTCTGGAGGCTGGGGAGTCCAAGATCAAGGTGCTGGCAGATTAAGTGTGTCTGGTGAAGACCAGCTTCCTGGTTCATAGACAGCCATCTTCTTGCTATAACATTACCTGATGAAAGAGGCAAGGAAGCTCTCTGGGGCACTCAACCCATTCATAAGGGGTCCACTCTCCTGACCTAATCATCCCCAAAGGCCTCACCTCCAAATATCATCACATTGGAAATTCAGCATATGAATTTTGGGGGCACACAAAATTTCAGTCTATAGTACTCCCCATTACCTCCACCCTATCCCCGTCAGCCCCAGACAACCATTTAACTACTTTCTGTCTTTATCAATTTGCCTACTGTGGAATTTTCATGTAAATGAAACCATACAATATGTGCTCTTTTGTGACTGGCTTATTTCACTTTGTATAATGTTTTTGAGGTTTGTCCATATTATAATATGTATGACTTCATTCCTTTTTTTTTTTTTTTTTGCTAAACAGTATTCCATTATATGGAAATAGCATATTTTATTTATCCATTCATCAGTAGGACATTTGGGTTGATTCCACTTGGGGCTATTATGAATAATGTTGTTATGAACACTTGTGTACAAGTTTTTGTGAGGACATGTTTTCATTTCTCTTGAGTATATATCCAGGAGTACAATTACCATATCAGTCATGGATATGGAATACCATATCCGTCATATGGTATCTCTATGTTTAAAATTTTGAGGAGCTGCCAAATTGTATTCCAAAGTGGCTACAACCATTTATAGCCCAGGCAGCAATGTGTAAGTTTTAATTTCTCCACATCCTCACTTCTTTTTTTTTACAGCCATCCTAAAGGGTGTGAGGTGGTATCTCACTATGGTTTTGATTCAATTTACCTAACGACTAATGATGTTGAGCACCTTTTCGTGTTCTTATTACCCTTCTTTTCTGGGAAGAAATATTCAGATCCTTTGCCCATTTTTTAATTGAGTTATCCTTATTAGTGAGTTGTAAGAGTTCTTTATGGACTCTGGATACAAGACATTTATCAGATATATGATTTGCAAATATTTTCTCCCATTCTGTGAATTTTCTCTTCACTTTCTTGGTGGTCTCATTTGAAGCACAAAGTTTTTAATCTTGATGAAGTTCATGAATTTTTTCTTTTATTGTTTGTGCTTTTGTTATCAGAGCTACAAAATCAATGACTAACTTAAGGTCATGAAGATTTACTCCAATGTTTTGTCTAGGAGTTTTATAGTTTTAGACATTACATTTAGGCTTCTAACACACTTTAAGTTAATTTCTGTATTTGACGTGATAAACAGTCCAACCAGACTCTTTTGCATGGGGATATCCAGTTTTACCAGCACCACTTTCTTTCCCCATTGAACTGTCTTGGCATCCTTGTTGAAAATCAAATTGACCCTAGATGAATGGGTTTATTTCTGGACTCTCGATTCTATTCCATTGATCTTTGTGTATCCTTATGCCAGTACAACACTGTCTTGATTAGTGTGGCTTTGTAGTAAGCTTTGAAAGCGGGAAGTATGAGGCCTCCAATTTTGTTCTTCTTTTTCAGTATTGTTCTGGTTATTCATAGTACTTTTCATTTCCATTTGAATTTTAGGATCAGCTTGTCAATTTCTGCAAAATGCCAGCTGGGGTTTTGATAGGGATTTCATTGAAACTGTAGATCAGTTTGGGGAGTATTACTATCTTAACAGTATTCAGTCTTCTGACCTATGATCATGGGACATCTTTGCATTTATTAGATGTATTTTTACTTTCTTTAAACAACATTTTGGTATGGTGTATTACATTGATGTTAAGCCAACCTTGTGCTACTGGGGTAAATCCCAGTTGGTCATGGATTATAATCCGTTTTATGTTGCTGGATTTGCTTCGCTAGTATTTTCCCAAGCTTCTTGAATGTATAGAGTGTTTTTCATCAAATTTGGGGCATTATCAGCCATCATTTCTTTAAATATTTTTTGTCCCTTTGTCTCCTCCTCTGGTATACCCATCATGAGTGTGTTTGTGTACTTAATGCTGTACTACATTTTCATAAGGCTCTGTTCATTTTTCTTCACTGTTTTCAAGTCCAGCACTTCCATTTGGGGTGTGGTGTGTATGTATTCGATTCTTTACTGGTATTTTCTTTTTGATGAGTCATTGTCATTACATATTCCTTTAATTATTTAAACATGGTTTAAGTTCTTTGAACATATTTATAATAGCTGCTTTGAAGTCCTTGTCCACCAAGTTCAATATTTGATCCCCCCTCAAAGGCAATTTGTCTTTTTTTCCCCTGAATATGGGTCACACTTTCCTATTTCTTTATTAATCTGAACAATTAGGTAATATATTGTAACAGCACTGGATTGTCCCTGCTCCAGAGTCTTATAGCAACTTGGCTAGACTAATTATGTGAAATCAGTTCCCCCATAGTGTGGAGCCTCTAATTTTCCTGTTTGGATTTTTTATTTTTCATCTTGACACCTGGGTTCCTAAGGGTAATCCCTGGGTCAGTATAGTTTAGCAGTCATCCACTGATTGATTGGAGTTGTACTTAAGCCCCTGAGCCAATAAGGTTTTCATTTTTTGCTGTTTGACCTGTGTGGCTTAAAGACTGCTTTCACACTTCAGGGAGCTTACAAGTTTGTCTCACATTTAGTCAAGGACTAATAGTAAAGCAGTTTCCTCTCCAGTTGCTCCCGAGAGAGTGTGGCCTTAGGTATGTGCACACTCTTCCTTATCACCAGGCCTCCTTTGCTGGCTCTTTCTCTGGTCTGTTAAACTTCTGGCTGGTCTGCCTCTATTAGTATCATACCATGCTTTTGGCCTCCACTGATTGTTTGCTGATTTTTATTTTGGACAGTTCCTTTGAGGCACAAATTGCTCCACAATACAAATAAAGTCAGGTCCCTCAGGCAGGGCCAGGGTGTTGCCAGCCTTTGAGGTTTTCTCTGACCCTGTTGGAACCTCTATATTATGGAACAGTATCTGGGAGAGATAGGAGCTGCCACTTGGCTGCCAAGCTCACTGTAATACCTCTTCTGCAATGCAGAGTTGGGTGGGAAAATGGGTGTAACCTCTATCTCACATGTTAAAGACTCCTACTACTATTACTGAATTTTGTAGATTTTGAATAAATGATTTTCAATTTGTTGCAAATCCCTTTATCATTCTCCAGAGACTTTGAATGACTGTCTTTGCTAATTTTGACCAATTAGGTAGATATTTTTTTCTGGGGAGAAGTTCCATTGAGCTTGACTATGCAGAAACTGACGATCAAGTTTGTGAATTTAACCTAGTCCACAAAACTGATTACAAATAGAAAAAGGATTCAGTTCTATTTTTTTAAGTTGAAATTCACATCTAATTAAACAATTATATACTACCTTCTTCCTCACTACCCCAGGTAATAGAAAGTTCACCTACAAATAGATACAAGGGGAAAGTACAGCATATTAAAAATGCAATCTTGTTCAATTTCATATGTGATATTAACTATGTTATTGTATCCAGGGCTGTAATACTCATAAATGCTTAGGATGTCAAACTATTAAGTAGGTTCTTATTCATTCATACTTTCAGCACTTTTCTCAGAAAGGCTCAGGAAACCTCTGTTCACACAGAAAGTAAAGTACAGAGAACGTGCATTACTTCAGTAAGCCAATACCTCCTGGAATAGTCTTTTTGTTTGTTTGTTTGTTTAAAAAGCCTTTATTCATTTTTGATCAGGGAAAGGACAATCTCAATGTCAACTTGTCACCTAATCATAAATTTGAACTTACAGGATTCACTGCCCTAAAGACACTGCACCTACTGACTTTGACAAGATAACTTAAAATGAAAATCTCCTTTCTGTTCCCTAAGGTTGCATGTTGAACGAATCAAACAATCCCTTGCAACAGCCAACATTGGTACTTGGCCTAGGTGTAAGGTCAAATAGCAAAACAGGAGCAAAAGGCCAAAAGCATTGTAACTTGATAGCCCAGCAAGTACAAACATCATCGGAACAAAGAAAGTTGCAGGCACCAAATAAAACAAGGCAGGTTCATTAGCATAAAAAAATTTACACTTGGTTGAAGGTGAGGTCAACTATTCCACATATGAACTTGTATGCCAATCCTAATGGCTAACATGGAACCACAGAAACAAAAACAAAAACCTTAAATTCAATAACTACACTGAATGTAAAATTCAAAACTTGAGTTTACCCAGGACATCCTCCAAAATCTACAGCTAAAACTTTTTTTTAATGCACCAGAAGATCTGTTGTAATGACATGACTTGGTCACACTTAGATTTGCATTTACATAAGATTTAAGGGATACCTTTCCCCACTATTCCTTTTACGTTTGAATATGGATATGCTTAACTATTCAGCTCATGCACTAACTGCGCTAAAAATGATAAAACTTACTACCATGATTTTTTCTAAGAACTCACACCACGTAACAGTTAACACCCAATACAGCTTCCTAAAAATGCCCCAACAGAAAACATTTTGTTCAGTTTGGTGCTTGCTGTGACATAATACCAACAGAATAGTATACAATTAATTTACTCATCCACTACATCATATATTTTAATCTAACTTTTGTTCAAATTTTAGTAACTTCATACCTATTTGCCAAAATCCTTGTGTTAAATGTAACTACATCTGATATTCTTAAACTGTGGCTCCTATAACACAGTTCAAGTGTTTTTTCCCCTGGGTATATTTAGACAGTTTAATCAAGAAAACAAAGTTATGGTATTATGATTAGCCAAAGCTCTTTCTAGCAGACCACTGAATACAGCAAGTCATAACAAATGCCTTTCCAGAGACAAGAGCAAAGCAAAATATTTTCTATTCATAAAAGGAGCTACCAGCATGCTTTGTGCCATTAAAAAGTTACTTTTCAAAATATAACCAGAAGACTTATGGTCTACTAGAAAGCTTCCACTCATCACAACACTATAACTACGCCACAGAAACTTTCATGACAAAGTCCCCAGATATACAAAGAGAAAACAACATTACTTAAAGGTATGTGGAAGCCTCAGTTAACAGGGAAATGAAGCCTTAGAACACAGAATACATCTAACAAAAAGAGAACAGAGTAGACACTGTAGCTGGCTATTTGTAAAGGACCACAGTTTCTCCCTATGGATCAACACTCCCTACAAAATAAACTGTGCCTTAATTATTGCTTATTTAAAATTACACTTTTACAGGGCTATTTAGTACCTGACGCAGAAAAACAATCACATAAGGAAGCATTTATTTGAGGTTTAACATGAAATCATACAAATAAAATTTGTATAAACACAAATCCACGTCGAGTCATAACACAGATAGCAAAAGACAAAGTAAAAACAAAAACTAATTGGCGGCTATATACAGTTGGACACAGTTGTGTCTTGTACACTAGAAAGTCTTTTACAAAATAATCATCTTAGATCAACAGAAGACCAATCTTCAATGTCGTCCTGCAAGATGGGTTACTTTAGCAATCTCTTCCTGTTTTCTCCAACGTCCCCTTTTAGTATGGCTGGTAATTATTTTGGTGATTGCCACCCCCTCGAGATGCCTTGCCATAAGTGCTCTGTTGGCCTCGGCCACGACCCCTAGTACCACCTCGTCCACCAGCTGCAGCACCTCTTCCTCCTTTTTGTTGTTGCTGTTGCTGCCTATATACCTCTTTGGGTTGTGCAACTTTGATTTCACACTTCCCAGAACCAATTTGATGGTATCTGCTTTCTAACAATTTCTTTACTGGCTCTTCGTCTGTATATGTAATAAAACAAAATCCTCTTCTTTCATTTGTTTTTGTATCCATGGGAAGTTCAATATTTTCAATCTCTCCAAAGGCTCCAAAATATTCTTTAATTTGTTCTTCTGAAGTATCTGGGCTCAATCCACCCACAAAAACCTTTTTAGGGGGTTCCTTCCCTTTTAAAGCTTTGGCTCTTTTAGGGTCTATCAATTTGCCATCCAGCTTGTGTTCTTTCATTTCCAAAACCTTATCAACACTAGCAGCATCTTTGAAAAGCACAAATCCAAATCCTCTTGATCTTCCAGTGACTGGATCTGTTTTAATTGTGCAGTCTACAACTTCCCCAAATTGAGACAAATATTCAGTCAGATCTTTCTTGTTTGTATTCCAGCTCAAGCCTCCAATAAACATTTTACCATCATCCTGCTGATTCTTGCTCGCGTTGATCTTAGATCCCTCTGCAAATTCCTCTATGTTGCTGTACTCGTTCATGTCTTCCATAGCGGCTGAGTTATCGGCTGGGAGGCGCTGGCGTGCAATCCGTGTCGCGGCAGCAGCGGCGACAGAACGTTGTATGGAGCTGGATTTAAAATGGCGGCGGAAGAGCTGGAATAGTCTTTAATTGCATTTCTATAAGATATACTTTGATCAAATACAGCTTCCAAAGTAGGAAAAACTTTTCTATCTCTTTTCCCCTTTGTGGGTTTTCAATGAAAATTCTACAAATTTTCTATCATTTTACATGCCAAACCTTTGAAAGACAGACATCAGAATCTAAATTTTACCAAAGAGAGAATCAAGAGGCAAAGTATTTAAGTGACTTCCAAGGTCGTACAATTCACTAATGATGAACCTAAAACTAGAAGCAATAGAAGGACTCCTTAACATCCAGCCTCCAGCTCTGTGCACCAAATCTATTTAGATAAGCTAATATTCTTCCTGGCAAGCTGAAAAATGTTGCATTCCTGTTATATACTTTAAAATGGACTTTAATTCACATGTACTATTATGCTCCTTGGGAAGATATCCTCTTATGAGTATTACAAAAATAAAGCATTAATGATTCTGGTCAACAGTATATTCTGTTAAACACGATTGCCCATCGTCTTAATCAGATCAGGCTGCTATATAACAAAAATACCACAGACTGGGTGGCTTTAAAAAACAAATTTACTTCTCACAATTCTGAAGGCTAAAAGTCCAAGATCAGGGTGCCAGCATGGGTCCTCTTCCTAGCTTGTAGACAGCTGCCTTCTTGCTGGATCTTCACACAGTGGAGAGAAAGACTGTATCTCTCTTGTCTCATCTTATAAAGGCACTAATCCCATTAATGGGAGCGCCACCCTTACAATTGAATTACCTCCCAAAGGTCCCATCTCCAAACACCATCACATTGGGGGTTAGGGCTTCAACATATGAATCTGAGGGAAACAAACATTCAGTCCATAGCATCCATCTTTAATAGAAACAGATTTTTTTTACATGACAGAAACAGAGGCTCTCTATATTAAAAAACCTAATAATTTAAACAAAGTGAAAAGTAGTATCAACTGAAAAAAATCTTAAAAATATAATACTAATTTTAGAGAATATTTTTTCTTCTATCTAGTAAACCATTTTGTGATAAAAAATGTATCTGATATAAAGAGAATTTCTACTATGTTAATAAAAGTTATGTGAGGCACCATAGACTTATCTACTTTTCTTTCCAGATTGTCCCCCAAGACCAAAGGAGAAGTTATGATAAAAAGAAAAATAAAATGTTAGAAATCTAATAGCAGTGTTATTATTGAATATTAAGTCAATATTTAAAACATCAACAATTTTACACAAATACTGGGTAAACAAAGTGTTCTTTTTGTACAATTGGGAAAATAAACCACATTTTCTATTTCTTTTCTTTTCTAGGCATGTTTGGTACTGAAACAAAATAGCTATTCTTATTTAAATTTTGTTTTTCTTTGCCATGAAGATTCTTCAAAAAAGACTTTTCAAATAACTAGATTTGGCATACTTGCATAGCTGTATATCTAATCTTAAGTGGGTTAAAAAATTGATCAAGAGAAGAATATGGTCAAAAAGGTACCCAGGGAATCATTACTGAACAAAAAGGCAAACTAAAGGAGAAAATTTTTTTCTCCCAGAACATAAACTTAAGTTTAGAAAAGTTTCTTCCATGATCTGAAGATTGTTACTGGTTAAATTTCATAAAAACTAATCAAACCCCTTCTCACAATTTAAAGTTCTACATGATCTTAAGGATCAAAATACCATGTTCTGAAAAACAATATGGGAAGTTATTTGGAGTACAAACTTAAAAAAAAAGAGAGAATTCTCTAAATAGTTACCCATTGGGGAAGCTATCAGATTTACTTCAAAGCAGCTAAAGCTTCTTTTATCCAGGTATATAGGCTACATTCCACACCATTAAATAACCCTTCCGTTTTGAAACACTTTCTGTACTTGGCTTCCAGCATACCAGTCTCCTGATTTTTCTTTAAGCTCACTGGTGGGTCCTTCTCAGTCTTTTGCTGGTTCCTCCTCTACTTCTTAACATTGGCATACTCCAGGGCTCAGTCCTTTGCCATTTTCTTTTCAAGCTGTACTAAGTGATCTCATCCAATGTCATGGCTATTCAGTAAAGATTCCCAAATCAATTTTGTCAGTACCAAACTGTACCCTGAACTCTAGATTTGGATAGCCAACTGCCTATTTAGCATCTCCAACCTAACATGACTGAAAAAGAACTCGTGATTCCACATTCCTCCAAATCTGTTCCTCATCTCTCTGTTCCAGAATTCACCCAGCTACTGTTAAAAACCTAGGAGTCATCCTTTACTCCTCCCTTTCTCTCTCCTCATATCCAAGCTATCAGCAGATCCTATCTTCTTTACCTTTAGAGCTTGCGTCCAGTATCTAACTACCCCCCCCGCCCCCACTCTCCATCATCCACCACACTAGTCTAAGACTCTTGCCTGGAACACTGTAATAACTTAACTGGTCTCTCTGCTTTCACCCTTAATCCTCTTCAGTCTAACCTTCACACTGCAGTTCCATACAGGTAAGTAAAATGATGCCACTCCTCTGCTCTCAGTCCTTCTAATGGCTTCACATTACGTATCCATAACAGGCTATAAGGATCTTCATGAACTACTCTCTGGCTTTCTCCCCTATTTCTTTTCTTACCATGTTTCTCCCTTAATCACTATGGTGTAACCTTACTGGCCTCTGCTATTCCTCAAACATGCCAAGTAAGTTAACATTTTTAAGCCTTTTTACTTGCCTTTACCTCTTCCCGAATGCTCTTCCCCACAATATTCACATGGTTCATACACTTATCTCATTAGGTCCTCTGCATTGGCCACCTCTTCAAACAGGCCTTCCCTAACCATCTTATCTAAAGTAGCAACCCCCTCAAACATGTATATCTCTTTATGTATAATTTGGTGGAAGGCAGAGTCTGATGATGAAGTCATTTTTCCCTAGTGGACTAAAGAATCTAGATCCTGAAAAATAAAATTAGCCACACTGAGGCTCTCTCTCCTTAGCCATGGATAGAAAGACAATCCAAGCACTCCCTAAGGATGGCAGTGTATTGGTGACGAGCATGGAAACTCAAGTGGAACCACTTGGCCTCTCTACCAATGAGGAAAGAATTTAGTCCCATACACTCAGTTTGTTTCTTTCTGTCCCTATTCCTTGCTTTTTCACCTGATATTGTACATTTGTTTACATCTGTATTATCTGTCTTCTCCAATGGAATGTAGTAAATTCCACAAAAGCAGATACTGTATAACCAGCACACAGAAGAATACATGGTATATGGTAAGCTCAATAAATATGTATTAAATCAAAAATGAATGAAAAAAAATGAATGAATAAATAGTATTTCTAGTTTGAACACCATCCAATAATATAGTTTAGGGTTCTGTTTTGCTTTAAAAGGAAAAAAAAGAGCCACAATGTGCACTTAAAAATAAAAATAGGGCTTCCCTGGTGGCACAGTGGTTGAGAGTCCACCTGCAGGGGACACGGGTTCGTGCCCCGGTCCGGGAAGATCCCACATGCTGCGGAGCGGCTGGGCCCATGAGCCATGGCTGCTGAGCCTGTGGGTCCAGGGCCTGTGCTCCGCAACGGGAGAGGCTACAACAGTGAGAGGCCCGCGTACCACAAAAAAAATAAATAATAAATAAATAAATAATAAAATAAAAATAAATTCAGCTTGATTTCTTTCAAATGATACGAATTTTATTAAAAGAGGGACAGTTATTCAGTAGCGCTGAAGCAAAATTTTGTAGTCAATTTTCAGCAAGATACTCTAGCTATTATACAATTTTTTAAAAGCTTCAGAATTATTCCTGAAAATAGTTACAGTTAGTTAATTTGGACCTAAACACTAAAAAATGGGATATATACATACACATACATGTGCACACACACAAAATAGAGCAGTTTTGTGAAATCAAACTGGTATAAATAGGAATGTAGATTATCCCACAATCCTCTTCCCTTCCTTCTCTCATCAAACTGCTACCAGTGAAGGCCCAGAAATCTACCAACTACTTAGAGCCACCTTTTAGAGCTAGAAATGTATCCTCTTAACTTGGTGTTGGTGTGGTTGTTCACAATAAGAAAAATGGCAATATCCACAGAGGTTTTACAGAGGCAGCTGAGTATTTTGCATGAATATGTCTGTAGCTTAACTGCCACCATATATTATTTACCTGCTCTCTTCCATCAAAAATGCAGCTCATAGTCCACAAGAATGTGAAAAATCCCACCACATAACAGATATGTCTCTTTATGTATAATTTGGTGGAAGGCAGAGCCTGATGATGAAGTCATTTTTCACTAATGAGCTAAAGAATCTAGATCCTGAAAAATAAAATTAGCCACATTGAGGCTCTCCTGAGCCATGGATAGAAGGCAAGTCTAAGCACTCCCTGAGGATGGCAGTCTGTTGGTGAAATGAGTATGGAAACTCAAGTTGAGCTACTTGACCTCTCCAGCAACAAGGAAGGAATTTAGTCCCATATGCTCAGTTTGTTTCTGTCAACATTCATTTAATGTTGATCAGGTGGTTTATGCTCTCTGCTCAGGGGACAGAAGAACGATGAATACTGCTTCTTATGAAAAGTTTCAAGCCTTGTAACCCCTCTGAAAATAAATAGTCCAAATACCAGTTCCATTTCTTCCCCTGCAGGCACAAAAAAGGGAAAATTACTTATCAAATATTCCGTTTGCTTATTCTCTACCTCCTCTTCTTTGCCTAGGATAAGTTCCCAGCACCCTGGATGCACATACCAAGAGTTAGCTCGAGTGGCCAGGTTCGTAACTGAAACTCAGTCACTAAGTAACAGTCAAACCAGAGAGTACCCGAATTTTAAGGGCTAAATATTCCTTTTATTATACTGGCAAAAAAATTCAGCTGTTCAACTCTATGACATAAATCACAGCAAGATCCTTTTTGACCCACCTCCTAGAGAAATGGAAATAAAAACAAAAATAAACAAATGGGACCTAATGAAACTTCAAAGCTTTTGTACAGCAAAGGAAACCATAAACAAGACCAAAAGACAACCCTCAGAAAGGGAGAAAATATTTGCAAATGAAGCAACTGACAAAGGATTAATCTACAAAATTTAAAAGCAGCTCATGCAGCTCAATAACAAAAAAACAGACAACCCAATCCAAAAATGGGCAGAAGACCTAAATAGACATTTCTCCAAAGAAGATATACAGACTGCCAACAAACACATGAAAGAATGCTCAACATCCTTAATCATTAGAGAAATGCAAATCAAAACTACAATGAGATATCATCTCACACCAGTCAGAATGGCCATCATCAAAAAATCTAGAAACAATAAATGCTAGAGAGGGTGTGGAGAAAAGGGAACACTCTTGCACTGCTGGTGGGAATGTGAATTGGTACAGCCACTATGGAGAACAGTATGGAGGTTCCTTAAAAACTACAAATAGAACTACCATATGACCCAGCAATCCCACTACTGGGCATCTACCCTGAGAAAACCATAATTCAAAGAGTCATGTACCAAAATGTTCATTGCAGCTCTATTTACAATAGCCCAGAGATGGAAACAACCTAAGTGTCCATCATCGGATGAATGGATAAAGAAGATGTGGCACATATATACAATGGAATATTACTCAGCCATAAGAAGAAACGAAATTGAGCTATTATTTGTAATGAGGTGGATAGACCTAGAGTCTGTCATACAGAGTGAAGTAACTCAGAAAGAGAAAGACAAATACTGTATGATAACACATATATATATGGAATTTAAGAAAAAAAATGTCATGAAGAACCTAGGAGTAAGACAGGAATAAAGACACAGACCTACTAGAGAATGGACTTGAGGATATGGGGAGGGGGAAGGGTAAGCTGTGACAAAGCGAGAGAGAGGCATGGACATATATAAACTACCAAACGCAAGGTAGATAGCTAGTGGGAAGCAGCCGCATAGCACAGGGAGATCAGCTCCATGCTTTGTGGCCACCTGGAGGGGTGGGATAGGGAGGGTGGGAGGGAGGGAGACGCAAAAGGGAAGAGATATGGGAACATATGTATATGTATAACTGATTCACTTTGTTATAAAGCAGAAACTAACACACCATTGTAAAGCAATTATACTCCAATAAAAAAAAATTCAGCTGTTCAAATGAACAAGTACTGTGAAATGGAAATGGGTCATCATTCCTGCACTCTAGGAATTTAACATCTAAAACAGACAACACAGACATTATTATATTACTTCCTATATTAAATATGTACACAGCAGAGTTTCTATATTGAGACAATTGTGCTTGGCTTTGTTAAATAAGACGCATTACAGTGACACTTTGACTATATGCAAGTGTATTATAAAATAAGATGATGCACAGACACAACAGCAAGAGTCAAACTATGAATAGTTTTATCTATGTAGAGGGTATGTGCCAACGAAGTCACATAAAAGTCACTGGAATTAATTCAGAAGGCAAACACTTCACTTTGACTTTGTCTAGGCATCAGACTTGGGATTTGGGAAAAAGTAAAGGTATAAATTCTTCTAATGAAATGAAGCTTTATGAAATCCCTGAACATGATGAAAATAAATTTACTTACCCGAATAGAGCTCAAATTTACTTTCCTTTCTTTTGGCCATTCCTTTCAAAACAAAAACAAAAAAGAAAACGGAGAGAAATGGGGATGAAAATATTTGGTTAGCAAAAATTACCAGAAAATTAAGATGGCTCTTCACTATCTGATTCATTTGCTATGTTCTATTCCTACCAACACTCTTGGATTCCTTTTGAATAAGCACCCACTATAACCTTCCATATTTCTCCCTAGAAGCACAAACAGAAAAAAAAAATCACAGTGGATAAAGTGAGCACCATTTTGCTAATATTTGGCTTCATTTTTTAAAATTCTGTACTCAGCCACTGGGGTGGAGATGGAAGGTGGGCTTTTTCTGAGGAATATGAGTACCTGAATTGAGTTTTGAAGGATGAGGATGAAGTCTGGTGAGGTAGTCTGGGTACCCAGTAGATTCTATGAATTTGTAATTCTTTATAATATCTCAGAGCTATGTGAGCTATCTAGTTATTCCCCGGCTTTAACTATCACCTACTGTACTTCATTGAAGAGCCATCAATTCTAACAAATTTTTATGTATCACTAAGAAAAAACTCTGCCTGTTAAACTACACATAACACAATGCATTTTTAACACTTAGAAGTTTTTATTTTATAATGATTGAAAGAGTTTTAGATGTAGGCAGATTTTGATCATATATCATTTTTACAAACATGAAATGGTAAATATAAACAAAATTAAGTGATGAAAGTATTTCTAAAACTTCACATTCAGAGTCCAACTCTTCTGAATTACTTTTCTACTCAAGGGTTGTGGATATCTATGTTTTTTCACACAATATCATCCTCTGTGCCAGAGTATCGATTATGTAGCATTTCTTAAAGGGACTAAAAAAGGCTATGGTGCTTGGGTCCCAACTGCATAAATCTAACCTACTTTTGGCCCTTGCTTCAAGGAAAGTCCATAACATGTATGGTTCACCACTTCCCTCCCTTCTTCCTCCAGAAGAAGGTTTTTGGTTTTGAGAGCTTAAAACAGTGCTCCAGCATCGTCTCCTATCTTTCCCCCATGCTGCTGACATCCAATCTGCAAGGTCTGATTCTGGCAATCTGCCTGCACACACTCAAAAACAGCAAATGACAACTATATCATGATTGCTGCCTGGCTGACATCAATCACAAGATGCATCTTGATCTCTGAGAAGTTATAGAAAGTGAAAAAAAATGTGTGTTTTTGGAACTGATGAAGTATAGTCCATGCTGATGAATTCCATATTGATTCCTCTCATTCCAACCACTCTCTTGAGTTCTAAGCCCCTATTTCAAACTGCCTACTTACACTTCTTCTTGGATATCTAACAGGCATCTCAAACTTAAGTACGTCAAAACGAAACTTCATTCTCAACTTGTCCTCTGCAAAAAACAAAATAACCTATCCTGTTCTTCTATCAGTATTCCTCTTATTAATAAATGGAACCACCATCAACCCACTTGCTCGATTCAAAAAACTCAAAAGTCCTTTCCTTTTTCTCATTCCCACTTCTGATCAAGCCATCAGGCCCTGTCTACTCTATCTCTGCAGTATATCTCCAATCAGTCCACTTCTATGCATCTTCACTACCACCACTTGCATACAAATCACTATCAATCTATTTTGTCTATACCAAGAGCCTCCTAATTGGTGCCTCTGCTTCCACTCAGGCCTCCTCTTATAACTCTATCCTCCACCAAAAAGCCAAAGTGATCTCCACTAAATGTCAACTCAGACCATACTACAACCCTGCTTAAAAATATTTCACAAAAGACCCTGAATAGCCAAAGCAGTCTTGAGGGAAAAAAAGGGATCTAGAGGAATCAGACTCCCTGACTTCAGACTATACTATAAAGCTACAGTAAACAAGACAATATGGTACTGGCACAAAAACAAAAACATAGATCAATGGAACAAGATAGAAAGCCCAGAGTTAAACCCATGCACCTATGGTCAACTAATCTATGACAAAAGAGGCAAGGATATACAATGGAGAAAAGACAGTCTCTTCAATAAGTGGTGCTGGGAAAACTGGACAGCTACATGTAAAAGAATGAAATTAGAACACTCCCCAACACCATACACAAAAATAAACTCAAAATGGATTAAAGACCTAAATATAAGACCAGACACATAAAACTCTTAGAGGAAAACATAGGAAGAACACTCTTTGACATAAATCACAGTAAGATCTTTTTTGATCCACCTCCTAGAGTAATGGAAATAAAAACAAAAATAAACAAATGGGACCTAATGAAACTTCAAAGCTTTTGCACAGCAAAGGAAACCATAAACAAGACAGAAAGACAACCCTCAGAATGGGAGAAAATATTTGCAAATGAAGCAACTGACAAAGGATTAATCTCCAAAATATATAAATAGCTCATGCAGCTCAATATTAAAAAAACAAACAACCCAATCCAAAAATGTGCAGAAGACCTAAATAGACATTTCTCCAAAGAAGATATACAGATAGCCAACAAACACATGAAAGAATGCTCAACATCATTAATCATTAGAGAAATGCAAATCAAAACTACAATCATCTCACACTGGTCAGAATGGCCATCATCAAAAAATCTAGAAACAATAAATGCTGGAGAGGGTGTGGAGAAAAGGGAACACTCTTGCACTGCTGGTGAGAATGTAAATTGATACAGCCACTATGGAGAACAGTATGGAGGTTCCTTAAAAAACTACAAATAGAACTACCATACGACCCAGCAAGCCCACTACTGGGCATATACCCTGAGAAAACCATAATTCAAAAAGAGTCATGTACCAAAATGTTCACTGCAGCTCTGTTTACAATAGCCAAGACATGGAAGCAACCTAAGTGTCCATCGACCAATGAATGGATAAAGAAGATGTGGCACATATATACAATGGAATATTACTCGGACATAAAAAGAAACAAAATTGAGTTATTTGTAGTGAGGTGGATGGACCTAAAGGCTGTCATACAGAGTGAAGTAAGTCAGAAAGAGAAAAACAAATACCGTATGCTAACACATATATATGGAATCTAAAAAAAAAAATAGTTCTGAAGAACCTAGGGGCAGGACAGGAATAAAGACAGACATTGATTGACATGTATACACTGATGTGTATAAAATTGATGACTAATAATGACCTGCTGTATAAAAAAATAAATAAAATTCAAAAATTCAAAAAAAAGAAAAAAAATACGCAGACATAGAGAATGGACTTGAGGACATGGGGAAGGGGAAGGGTAAGCTGGGACAAAGTGAGAGAGTGGCATGGACATATATACACTACCAAATGTAAAATAGATAGCTAGTGGGAAGCAGCTGCATAGCACAGGGAGATCAGCTCAGTGTTTTGTGACCACCTAGAGGGGTGGGATAGGGAGGGTGGGAGGGAGACGCAAGAGGGAGGAGATATGGGGATGTATGTATGTGTATAGCTGATTCACTTTGTTACACAGCAGAAACTAACATGCCATTGTATAGCAGTTATACTCCAATGAACATGTTTAAAAAAAAAAAAGCAGATCCTGGATATCACCCCAGTTAGTAAATCAAAATGTCAGGCTGGAAGCAATCAAGGATGTATACTTTGGAAAAGCAGCCCGGGTACTTCTGCTGCTGAGTCAGGGTAGAATCCTTGCTCAAGCCCTATAATTCTGCTTAAATTCCTCAAACATAGCATGCTCTAACATAGGGGTCCACAAACCACATCCAGTCCAATGCCTGTTTTTGTAAATAAACTGTTATGGAACACAACTATGCCCGTTTATTTACTCATTGTCTATAGCCACTTTCACGCTACAACAGCAAGGTTGAGTAATCTTAACAGAGACCATGTGGCCTGCAAAGCCTGAAATATTTACAGTCTGGCCGCACACAGAAAAAGTTTGCTGTCCCCTGTTCTAGCTTTACACTTTTCCTCAAATACTGCTCCTGTCTTGACAAGCTCATACTCATCCTTTAAAACTCCAATTAGCATCACTTCTGTAAAGCCTGAACTGGCTCTACAGAAGCCCCCCTGTATATTTTTTCATCATTCTCTGTACTTTCCCTATATTACTCATCATTCTTTATTGTAAGATGTCTGTTTAATGACTGCCTCCCTGACTAGATTCCAAGCTCTACAAGGGCAGTACTCAGATGTGTCTTGTTCACCACAGTGCCTGGTTCTTACATGAATATATTAAACATTTACTCAATGAATACCTCCCCCGTTCTATACACTTTTTCATTTTGTTAGATTTCTCAATGTTCCAGTCTGTTCAGGGAATTCTGAATCCAGATTCTAACACTGTATTTGTAATCCCATCCTGTTGTGTCATCCACACATATGATATGCACACCATTTGAGTTCTCTGAGTCACTGATAATGTTGAAAATGACAAGGCTGGTGTAAAGTCCTGAGAAGACCTCCTTGCTTACATACTGATATCAACCCATTAAATCAGCAGTCTTTGGCTAAGACTCCAACTCTAATTATAACATCATCTAGCCTACATTTTCCATCTTGCCTAGAAGGATTTTACTAAAGCTTCAACTTCTCTGTACCCTTTTCTTACCTGGCACCACCTCTACGCAGGTAGAACTGAACTAATATTCACTAATTCTCACAATTGTATCTCTTCTCACTTCACCTAACTGTATTGCAGTAATGTTCACAAATTTGTCTCTGCCACAAGCCCAAGCTCTTTGTGGGTAGAAACTAATTACTTAACTTTGAATCCCCAGAGCCTAGCACAATGCCCAAAAGTTAGCTGATACTCAAAAAGTATGACTGAACACGTCTTGCAATTCAGACACGCTAAATTTATGGTGTTTCCTATTTCTGCCATCATAGTATTCCTATAGAAAATCTAAAAATCATTTAAATACTCTTACCTGTAGCAGAAAGAAAACAGCATAACCCAAAAGAGCAGGATGATGGACTAAATTTAAACTGTTTTTGTACTCTGCTACTGAAGCTTTTTCTAAGACTTTGGGGTCAATATATAATCCTTTCTGGAAGGGTTTGGATGTCCACAGGCAACCAACCGTGGCTGTCAAATAGTGATTAAATTCTTGATAGGTCTTGCTGCTGAAGCTGAACTCTGATTTTGTCTATTGGGAAAGAAAAAAAATTGTCATCATCACCTATTCTCCCTTTCCTTCTTATTCCCAACAGATCATATATCTCTACACTCAATTTTTAAACAATGGTGATTTAAAACAGAGATTCATCATCCATACCTTTTGTACCAACTCATTTTTCTTTGCAGCAGTCAAATTTTTACGATACCTAAAGACAGAGCAAAGAGAACTTTTACCATTAAATGCCTTTGATATGTAAACATAAACAAAAGTTTACATTTTAAATGTAAATATATGCACATACACAAATATCCAGCTGTCTATTTAAGTTTTTTTTCCTTTTGTGGTACATTTTCCTCAAAGAATAAAAATTAATAGAGGCTCAAATATTGAGTTGTACATTTAGGATAAGTACTTGTAAATTTAAGATATGCATTTAAGATATGACTCTAAATTATACTTCAGTAAAAAAGGAAATGCTTTTAATGTTTCACTGTTAAAAATTAATAGAGGCTCAAAAGCAGTCACTGATACAAAACATATTACAAAACGTATTTTCCTAATGTGGAAAAAAAGGTGCAGTAGAAAGGATAAAGGGAAAACTTAGAGATGTAATCTTTTCTTGCCTGAGAACTATTCTAAGTAGCTTTTCAACATTTTAACCTTGGCATAGTCTTATAAGTTATGCCAAAAGGGTCTACACTTATGGGCTAAAAAGAGCAATTTCAGTCCATAAGTGAAAAAATTAGAAGAGATCAGAAATAATACTTACAGTTTCATATAATTGGTAATAGCTCCCCTTATCTCCCAGAAAATGTTCTTTTTACCAGAGAAGCTATGTAGACTTAAACCAGTTGTCAGTAAATGACTAATTATTCTTTGAGACACAGCAGTGAGAATTAACAATGCCGAGTGCAACGGTACCACTGCACAAAAGATCCTTAACTGTGAATCCTTTTAATCCATATCCCCTCACAGTGACATTTTAAAAACATAGTTAAAATAGTCCCATGTTGGAAGGTCATTCCCTAAAGAAAGCCATGTTTCCTTTTTCCAAAGGTCCTGGCAGAAAATGGATAACAATATTATTGTATTTTATATTTCACTGTATTATGTACAATAAACTTATTGTAGTATATTCATAAATTATTGTATAGCTGTAAAATGAAGATGGAATTATGATGTATTAATTCATAAAATGGTAAAAAGGCTTTGTACCTGTCCATAATGTAACAGAGCTGGTTCAGGATACTGGAATCCAGGCTGAGGAGTGCAGGATAGAAGACCCCAGGAGGAAACAACACCACCAATGGAAGGTTATAATTTATATATATGTCACACACCTTTTGGGAAGAATGACAACACCAGTATATAAATTATTCCTCAGAACTCCTCAACCAACTTCACTCAAAGAATCACCACTAGAGAATAAGCAATAATATAACATCAGGTTTGGGCCTGCCTGATTCATAAATAGAATACGTAGCCACAACCTGCTTAAAAATGTACCTCACCAAACAGCAACCTTACAAGAGAGGATTATTTCTGCAAGGTAGTTATTAAACTCTTTTATTTTTTTCTGGGGAGAGATCTTAGAGTTAGGGAGAAAGGGGAAGGGAGCATTTCTTTCTTCTTAAGTCCTATAAATACTGAATTATCATATTAGTTAGCTGTCAACCTGGAAAACAAAGGAGCATGCTTCCAAGCAAATATAACACAAGACAACTAAGTATCAATGAAGGGAAGAAGCCAGGAAAACTGAGATTAGTGGGTACTTCCTGTATAATAGTTCTGTCTAGGTTGAATACTATAAAACAATAGAAGAGGACCAGAATCATAGGTACTGGGAGAAATAAGGCAGTTGAAAGGTGGGGGGTGGAGAGCTAAAGAAATAAAAGGTATTTTTGTTTTTTTACCAGGGGTTGGAAATGTACAATGGATGAGAAAAAAGTGATACTAAAGACAGACTTCTGTCTAGGGCCAGCATTATTCAGGGGAACGTCTATTAAAGTGGTACCTGGACTTCAAAAAAAGCTTTTGCTTTTTCCCCTTTGTTTTATGCATGTTAACTATTCAGGCCAGAATACAATCATTAACTTCAAAATACATAGCTTATCTCAAGTATGCTAATAAGGTCATAGCCCAACTTAATAGTTGTGCATAAAATTTAAACAATAGACTAGTAAAGCAGACAGCCATCACAAAAATCAAAGTAGCGAAAATGGGATGTGTACTACCTTCTCATAGAAATCCAAAATAAAGTGCAGCAAGAAGGTACTGTTGTTTTCCAAGCGCATTGCAGTAGTGGACAGCCACCCTACATAGTGAATCAGTTTAGACACAGAATTCATGGATCCACCTAAAGTTGTCTCTCTGCAATAAGAAACCAAGATCCATATTAGCAAAACTCCTCACATTTTCCAAGCTAAAGCTGGATTAAATATACAGCAGAAAGTCGGTGGGAATTTCAGAAAACGATCAGTGCTCCAATGTATAATTCACATTTTTTTTAACTGCAGTGATTAATCATAAAACTATACAGCCCTCTAGGGAACCATTAAGATCAATTCATAGAACATCCCTGAGCAACCATTCTACTAGTAAATACCAGAGAAAGAAAGGATTAAGCTCCAGACTTTAGATAATATCACCAATGTGCAGGGACCATAGCAGTCAGCAAATTAGTTTCTAAGTACACAAATCCAAACCGAGTTTTGCCTAAATTCCTGAACTAAAATGCTGTTAAAAATATTTTCACTTTAATTTAACTGGAATTCAATTCTAAAACTGAATGAGTAAAATTTTTGGCATCTTTTATTCTAGTAAAAACCAGATCTAGATATTTTATATTCTTCCCAAATCAGTGAACCATGTCTCTTTAAATTACACATGGGTATAACTGGTTCAATCCATCCATCTCCCCACCCCTCTCCTTCAATCCACTGTTGAGTGGATTAGGAAAAGACTGGGAAATGTGATTTCATAGCTTTAACCTCAGATCTAGGTAGCCAACAACAGTTATGCACAAGGAAAAAGGAATAGCATATATATAGTCTTAAAGCCTGAGATGATGATAACTCTACCATTACCCACCACCATGATGATTCTGTGCCAGAGCAAGCAGGGAAAGATTAAGAGACGGTTCAAATAGGTGGGCATACATACAGTCAGCCCATCACTTGCAAAACTGTACTTTATGATTTCTGGCAGCATCTGACAAATATGTCTGAAATAATTTGTACAATGATGATTGCTCAGGTAGCATCTTTGAAAGTGTTTCTCCACAGGACACTACTGGCATTTTGGATGACACAATTCACCATTCAGGACTGCCTCCTACTCCCCACCCACTACAGAACGTTTAGCACCTCTGGCTCCTACCTACTAAAAGATGCTAGCACCCTCTTCCCAGTCACTGTGCCAACCAAAAATGCCCCCTGGAGAGCCACTGCTGAGAATGGTTTCCCACCCTTCTCTCCTTGTGATCTACAACTACAATTTACTCCCTCTTTGCCAGTCATATGGCATATTGTCATACGATGGAGACATAGCATTACACTCATATCTCCAAGATAGAAAAATTATTGAGAACTTAACAGCTATATTATATAATGCCAAGTAGTATTATGACAAGCAAAGTTACCTACAATTATGTCCATTTATTTGTTTTAAGAATTTTAGAAAGCAGAGCCCCTTTGTAAATGCCCTCTCAAAATTTATGACACTAATTAAAAAGGATCCTAGGATTTTTATAAAGAAAATATATAAATTATAAAGCACCTGTATTAGGGTGCCTAAGACTTACATTGCAAATTGGCCAAAGATTATAAATGCAAACATACTATTCTTAATAGAATTGAGGTGTTTGAAGAGGTTAACTATTCAAACGGAATTTCTTTATGATAGTGGTTCACAAACTTTAGCTTGCACCAAAATTTTGGAAGCATTTGTTAAAACACAGATTACTGGGCTCTACCTCCAGAGTGTACTTCAGTAGGTCTAGGGTAGTACCTGAGAATTTGTATCTCTACAGGACCCCCGGTGATGCTGATGCTGCTGGTTCAGGGACCACACTTTGAGAAGCACTGCTTTACAAGATACTTTCACTACGCACTAATGCTCCATTTCCTTCTAAAAGTGATCAGACATACACGATATATGGAAGCACTGCAATAATGAATATGAAGAATTAAAAAGTTTCCAGGCAACTCCCAAGAAGCTTCTATTCTCCTAACAAAGTAGGAGATAACTATAAGGAAAAGAACATATAGAAAAATAGATCTGGGCTAATCTAACTAAGCCAACCACCAGCTACTTGCAGTTGGAGCTAAGGGATCCTTATCTTATAAAGTAAGAATGTGACTGATAATACAGGGAATCTGAACATCCATTAGATATTTGAACATATTAAGAACTATTAATTTTTAGGTGTTATACTGGTATCATTTTTCAACAGCTGAAATGATGTTCGGGTTTTGCTTAAAAAATATCTAGTACAAAGGAGGAGGAAAGTGAGGGGTGTTATAGATGAAAAAAAGTTAACCATGAGTTGATAACTGTTGAAGCCGGGTGATGCGTACATAAGGGTAACAATTGTACTATTTTCTCTACTTTTGAATATGTTTGTAATTTTCTATAATATAAAAAAAATTAATGTTAAAAAAGAATACAGGAGAAGCAAAAGACTCTAGGTAGAAAGAGTCAAAAAAAACCTGATCAGGCAGTTCCTTGAAATTCAGTCAGGCTTTTACTTTCACTTTGAGGTTTCACATTTAACAGTAATGAACATAATGGAAATTCAGGGCTCTTTTTTAATTACGAAGTGAAAATAAATTAACATATATAAGCAAAATACATCAGAGGAACATAAAAAAAAATCTGTACAGCAAAATTACAGATCTTCCTAGCCATCATCAAAATTGACTTCACATATAAGCAAGAATACATTTTATAAAATGAGCTAAACTGAATGGAAGTCAAAGTTGCAAGTTCTAACATCAGCTGGCCATTGTTTTGCTATATTAACTCTTGCAAGTGACTCAGAGGCTTGGGGGTTGCTTTCTGACTTATAGAATAAAACTTGAAGAATTAACTTTCCTCACAGGATTGTAGGGAAGAGTGAAAAGTAACAAAAAACATTTTTTTTAGAAAAGTACAATTAAGCATTTACATGAAGCAATTAGGTTTTATGCCACACTATTAAACTCCATATGCAAACAGTTTTGTAGAGATCAACTCTTAAGGAGGGTTGTAAGATAACTCACAGAGGACTGTTCACAGATTTCACGTGGATGTCCATAGAAAGCCACAACAGCCAATTCTGCAGTAGCTCTTTCAGACACTGAAGAACACTACACTGTGGACACAAAACAAAAAAAATCATCAGACATACCATAGTGCTGAGAACTAACAGACTAAACCAGAGGCCTAGAGGTGGAAGGGACTGTGGAGATAACCACATCCAATTCAGAACCCAATAGCTGCTTCTCCAACCTAATCGGTCACCAAGAGACAGATTAATGCAAGTACAAGTTTATTTTACCATTTTCTCTACAAGCCTGCCCCCATCTTATCAGTGAGGAACAGACTCTTGTTTCTTTAAATTATATTCATTCATAACATATATTACATCACCCACCCCTTATTATTTCCCCTCAGAGATCCTTTGAAGCTGCTACAGATAGGAGTTTCCCACCCTTTTCGCCTTGTGTCTACAACTGCAATTTACTCTTTTTGTTGGTCATAAAATTTATCTTCTGTGATTGTGGAAAACAAACAATCCTATAGTTTTTCCTTTGTCAGGCCTTGCCTTGATTTCCCAGGGACTCATTCACATACAAAAAATATAGTCTTGAAATAAGTGTGCCTGGAACACTTATAAGGATAAATCATAATATCTATAAATTTGAAAGCAATCCATACCATCCCAAAACCTAACACAGGAAACCTTTCTTAAATATCCTTAATAAATGATGGTCTAGATACTATTTATATTTGAGTATCTCCAGTGATAAAATGCTTACTGCTACCTCATAGCACAGTTCAATTAATATTTTTTTAGGGACTTCCCTGGTGGCGCAGTGCTTAAGAATCCACCTGCCAATGCAGGGGACATGGGTTCGATCCCTGGTCCAGGAAGATCCCACATGCTGCAGGGCAACTAAGCCCGTGCGCCACAACTATGGAGCCTGCGCTCTAGAGCCCGCGAACCACAACTACTGAGCCCACGTGCTGCAACTACTGAAGCCTGCACGCCTAGAGCCCATGCTCAACAAGAGAAGCCACTGCAATGAGAAGCCCGCGCACCACAATGAAGAGTAGCCCCAGCTCGCCGCAACTAGAGAAAGCCCATGTGCAGCAACGAAGACCCCAACACAGCCAAAAATAGATAAATACATAAATTAATTAAGAAACATATATTTTTTTAGAAAGTGACACCTCACATTCAGGTTATAAATATGTTCAAGTTGAAAGCAACCTTGGAATCACCTAAAACAATCCTCTATTTTGGTATCAATTTAACACTTGAAAAGATATTCGATATTACTATGACATATTCAGAAAATCTCCACTCACCTACTCTACCCCATCCAGCCTCCACATTAAAGGAAGGCATGAGATTCTTACGTTTATGAGAAGGGGGCATGGGCTTAAAACAAAAATGGTTGAGAAGCACAGCTCTACACTCCTAAGTTATGGTCTCCAACTTCATCTGGGCCCTTAATGAAGCTCAATAATCCTTTTTACTATATTTCTCTTCAATTAGCTGTCTCTCGCTCCCATTCTTTTTAATGGCTAAGCACATAACACCATCTTGAAGCCCCCTACTCAATTCTGTCCTCTACAATGCACTTCCTATTTTGAGAAATTTAACATTTTTAGGCACAAGTATTTCAATTTCTTGCTCTTTTTTCAAACTGTACAAATGTATCTATATGTCCACCTATCTCTACATCCTCATCCCCAATCTTAGAGAATAAGTAGTACCTCCCAACCTCTTACCAACCATTCAATCAAAGTCCTCTACCTAGTCTTAAACCAATACCTTCATGCTTTTTCTGAAACCCTGCCACTGTCAATTATCCCTCATCTTTCCCCCATTTTCAACCTCTCTCTCTTCTCATCTGGCTCCTTGCATCCTATCTATAAACATGTGCAGGTTTTTCTCACTCTGGGAACAAAGAAAATTACAACCTTCCCTTGATTCAAAGTCCCACTACAGCTCTCTCTCTCTCTCTCTACCTCTTCTTTTTAGCCAAACTTTTGGAAACACAGTCAATACTCATTGTCTTGTCTTCATTTCTCATCAACTCCTCAACCTCCACAATTTGGTTTTTACCCCCACACTCCACTGAACCTGCTCACAAAGGTAGCCAAGACCTCTGTATTATCAATTCCAAAAGAAACTTTTTTTTGGTCCACATCTTTCTGGACCCTCTTGGGATATGTAGCAACATTATCCCTTCACTCCTTCTTGATAGCCTGTATTCTCTCTGTTTCTTTGGCACTACTGTTCTCCTGGTTCTTTTCATACCTCTTGAAAAGGTTCCTTCATAGACACCTCCTTTTCAGTGAGAATTAAACAGTGAGCATTCCCCTGATTTCTGTCTTTGGCCTTCTGTCTGTTTCCCTTCCTCTCCCCACCCCCCACTCTCAAATATAAATATATGCATGTGTGTATAAATGTATATATACTTATTAGGCTGGAACATATGAAACTGCCAATTGTCAAACATCTTTGACTTATTAGGTTAAACCTATTCATATGGTTTAACCTAATATTTACAGATAAATAGCGCTCTAGATTGGTAGAATAAGAGAAGAAATAAAGAATAACTGAATTAGAAGATCGGAAGAGAATCACAGAAAGTTGCAAAATGAAGTCTCTGAAAATGTGTTATCTGGGAGAAGCAGTGGGTATTGTCATGTGAATGACATGACATGGTAAGGTACAAAGTTACAAATAATATAAATAAAACTTGAATCCAAGTTAATGTGATAGGTAATTATAAAGTACCAGTTGATTATGACAAACACTAACCAAGACAATATATTTTTCCTGTAAATGTGGCAAACAGTAAGTGATTTAAGGTGAAAAAAAGAAACATTAATTATATTGTCACTCTTTTAGAAAAGGAATAACCATTCTATAAAAAAGTGGCTCTCAAACTTAGTCCTGGAAGCCACAGTGGGTTTTTTTTGGAGCACACCGCAAAATAGTAACAACTTTTAATTTTATTATATAAGGTTAAAACAATTTTATTAGCAGAAAATGACTATATTATAACACATAGTGGGTGCTCAATACACATTTGAGAAATGAATAAGTGTATCTACAAAATTATCAACCACAACAATCAAACTAAGTATGCTTAAGTTATTTCCCAGTTTGTTTTTATTAATACTCATTTGCCACCTGTTCATTCACTTTGTCATCTGTTACAGTTCAGGAAAATTACATGTAACAAAACCTTAAAAACAGAAGATTCTACACATTAACTTTGATTTGAATGATGCAGGACCTCAAGTCCAGGTCCAAGCAACTCCTGTTACAAAACACTGCTATAGTGTGGGTTTAAAACTGTGTACCACCAGCCACAGACTAATATTTCCTATTGAATCTAAGCAAGACAATTTTTTTACCTTGAAATAAATAGTTGATGTAAAGAAGAGCCGTGACAGATGGTCAAAAAGAAGTGGTTTCACCTCTAAAAGTAATAAGAAAAATTATTCAATCCTTTTAATTAATATTACATTAAATTAAATGACTCCAAATTTTCACGATACATACCAGAGAAGCTACTAAAAGGAATCCAGCTCACAAGTTGAAGGAACTGTGATCGACAACAGAGGCCATCCCAGAGAGGAAGGCTCTTATACAGGAATGCTTCACAGGAATAAAACCCCTCCTGTAACACAAGTTGATAGTAAAACCTTGCATGGAACTCTTCAGTTGTAATTACTCTTGAAACAACCAGTTTACTTTGTGCTATAGTTGTTTTACCCTTAGACTAATGTTTTTTGTCATAAATATAATTAAAAGCCTTGGATTAGGTGCCAGACTTTCTCATAAAAAGGATCAGATGATTAATATTTGGATACATTACCATCTTTATCAACATAGTTTTCAAACACCATAAAACTTTACCAATTGGAAAGAAGGTAAGAAGTCAAGTTATGGAATATTTTTAAAGATAAATGAAATTGTATTATTTTGGAGTACATGATAGTCAATAGAGTGTATACAATGTTGTATAATAAGGCTGGAATTTCATTAGGGGCCATAGACCAAACCCAAACTCTGGGCAGCACCATCTGGAGAGGCCTGAATGTCTAGGCTGCCTCTGTTTTTACCAGAGTGAAGATCCAGGGTTTTCCCTTTTAACTTTGTCGTCCTGAGCCTTAAATAGTGGCGTGCACCAAGACTCTATTCTGGACCTTCTTTTCATGACATGAATTCTGTGGACAATCTCATCTATAACATAGCTAAAACCACCACCTATATCATGAGGAGTCCAAAATTTCTGCATCTCTAGCCCAAATCTCACTCCTGAGCTCTAGGCTCATTATCTAACTGCCTACTGGACCTCTTAGATATCCCACAGGCATCTTTCAAATCAAATATATCTTTCCTTCCTAGCCTGCTTTTCTTATATTCCCATCATCATCCTCCCAAGCAGGAAATCTAAAAAATCAACCTAAATTCATCCTTTTATCCTCACCACCATTATCCACACCCAACTTCTAATTCAATGGTTTCACACCATACCCTTAAGATTTATTCAACAAACATTTATTGAGAATCTCTTTTGTATCAGGTACCAAGTTGAACACCCATACATGAAGAAAAGTTAGACATGGTTCCCACCTGTCCACAGCTCATGTGTGGAAAAACAGATGCTGAAAGTACCACGATACAGGTAAACACAGAGAGCTAAGGAAGCACGTAGAACAAACATCTAACCCAGACTGAGTAAAGGCTTCTTGATGGTGCTGATATCTGAGTGGCAGCTTAAAAGTATAACTCAGGGTTACCCAGGCCAAATAATTAATTGGCTGGAACATATTCGACAATCAAAAAATGTTTGTTGATTATAAGGACACAAGTAGTGACCCTATGAGATTTATCTTACTGGCTAATTCAATTAATTTAATGCATTCAATTACATCTTCAGTTTGTTCTCTTAAATTATAGACCTTTCTCTCTTTTTTGGGGGGGTAGGGGGCTCACGGGATTTTAGTTCCCTGACCAGGGATTGAACACAGGCCCTCGGCAGTGAGAGCGCCGGAGTCCTAACCACTGGACAGCTAGGGAATTCCCTATACCTTTCTCTCTTATTTGCATAATTTAACAAATTCTTTCTTCAAATCCAACAGTACAAAGATAAACGACAGTGCAACTTGGCTCTATTTATAATGAATTTTGAATTGAATAAATATTGTTTACAAAAGATGTCAAGCACTAAAGAAAAGGTTTTTAATGGATATCTAAATAAATTAAAAAGTGGTGGGACTTACCTGGTAGTCCAGTGGCTAAGACTTCACGCTCCCAATGCAGGGGGCCTGGGTTCGATCCCTGGGTTCGATCCCTGGGTTCGATCTAGTTCGTCAGGGAACTAGATCCTACATGCCTCAACTAAGAGTTCGCATGCCACAACTAAAGATCCTGCATGCCGCAACTAAAACCCAGCGCAGCTCAATAAATAAATATATATATATATTTTTTTTTTAAATGGTGAAGTGTGTAGGAAACAAGCAGAATCTTACTTGTAAGAAGCATTCTGCCTTGAGGATAGTGTCCAGGAAGTTGGTAAATTCTTTTCCATGTTCATAATTATTCACCTTGTACCAAATACATTCTGGAACAAAAATATTAAACATAAGGCTCCGGTTGCACAACACTAAAAACTACACAAAACATAACCACCACAACTCTAAAGTGACAAATAAATGACAAATATAAACAAGCTATCTGTCTCATACATCCTAGCCAACTCACACTGGAGACTATAATATATATGTGGAAGTGATAGTGTGATGTTTCTCAAGAACTTGGTAATATAGGGGGAAAGCTTACGGTGAAAAAATAAACTAGTAAATGTTACATATAATGAATGTGATTAGCTTTATGCCACACAGTAATCCAAAAGACTATAAGTGTATGAATTAAAAGTTTGAGAATGCCTAAACTTCAATTAGGGTGAGCTGGGGGTAATCTAAGGGTGGCAGAACTTTAGTTAGTGGAAATCTAACAAACTGTATCATATCCTATGTAAAGAAAGACTGAGTAGGAAAAGGAGAGTTATCCTGGAACCAACTAAAACTGACCTTAAACACTTGAAGAGTCAGGATTTACTTATCCAGGAAAGAAATAATCTGGTGAACTCAATACTATGTTTAGAGAAATCGACCTCCTTGGAGGAATGAAATGATCAGGCTTTACTATGGCCTGGATGAAAAACTCCCTCACTGCCTTTTCCTTCAGTTCTACAATTAAGAAACTTTCTGATGACTAATGTGGCCCCCATATATATTGATAGCAGAGAGGAGCTATTCTAGTCGGCAAACATGAAAATTTTGGTCACCAGAATTACTTCTATTATGAAATAAAAAGTTGACATTCTGGCTTACACAACAGTCTCTGAGTTTGGTTAGCATTAATCTGATGGTTCTGGGGGCTTAACAGCAAGTTTCTGAACATACAAAGATGAAGAGGCCTTGGACTGTGACAGTCATCAAAGTAGAGCCACCCAGTGAGTTTTGGTGGCCATCCAGCAGTGTTTCCTTAACAATACACCTCCTTTCTTACTACCCCTTAAAATTACAACAGCAGCAGCATTCAGGCTCTGAATACATGATTACCAGAAAAATAATTACAGCATATGAAGGCTCCTCCTGTCTAGAAGTTGGCACCCTTTTAAAAGAAACCCATTTGTAAACCATCTTACTCCTTCTTCATTCATCTAACACTTCTAAGTATCAATTTTTACCTTCTTGTAATGTTTGACTCAACCAGTGATAGAGCCTCAGTAAGACTGACTCATCTCTGACACAGTTAATATAGTGTAGTAGCAGAGAGTTGTTCAGCACTGCGCCCATCTGAGAAGGCAGCTGCAAAGACAGAACAATCGGTCAACTGTAAGTATATAAAAAGGAGATCAGAGCAACAAGGAAATCATCAGATAGGAAATATATAACAAAAATAAAGGCCATGAAGATCAAATGGAAAATGCAAATAAGCACATGGTCCAGTCACATACCTCTAAGCAATGGATGTTCTGTAAGAGTTGAGGGAAGCTTTTAAGCTGTTCCAGTGGAAATGATCCATTGCTACTGAAATAATCAGAAAGATTCATCCCCTTTTTCCCACTTTCTTTACTGTAGTTACGGGAATTTAGCACTGGTATAACTGAGTGAGAATTCCATTTCTAAAAAAGAAAGATAATAAAACAATCTATCAATGGACTAAGCAGATTACAAACTATAAATGTAAAAGCACTTGTTAAGGTGGTTTAATGAATGGAGTCTGAATATAGTTTGCATAGAATATTGGGTAATTAAAATGTACTTAAATATTTATAATCTCTTCCAACATCTGAATGGTTATTGTTTGAATTTAATAAAAGAATACTGCAAGTCACTTGGGGTTTTAGATACTTACTCTTTTTATAGGATGGACATTAGCTAACATCAACTTTAGAGGTTCTGGAGGAAGTCCCTGATTCCTTTGCCTCACAGCAAGTAGAGCTGTCTTCCACAGATTCTCTGAATTCTTAAAATAGATCTATAAATTTGAATGTAAAGTACACGAGAGGAGGTATCCATAAGTCGGAGCAGCATAAAACCTAAAACTCTTCATTAATTGAAAGTATATTAATTATGAAATATTTTACACCCATGCAAATCCATTTAAGTTTTTTTTTCTAATCAGGAATCTATTACATTGAATGGAATACATTGAATGGAATCAAAATGAAGTGCTAATCCCTAAAAACACTCAGAAACAGCGCCACAATATTAGATCTTAAAACAGTATGCTGTAAACATTTTAGTCCAAATCTATAAATTAACTTACTCAAAACAACATATTTCTATCTCAATATGACTTACTGCTCCTTAATCCCTTACCTTCTTCCTCATAGGCAAAGATACAGAAATCAAAGTAGGAACAAAGAATTTATATAGTGACAACAAAGCCTGGAGATGAGGCTGCATTCCCTGAAATAAAATAAGAGTTTCAATTTTCAATTCTGTGGCCAGTAAGAAAAAAAAAGTAACAATAAAATAAAAAGATTAAACATATATTCAGACCCTAATTTTATTATGTGATATAGCTATAGGAAGATGCTATAGAAAATCAAGGAATAGAAACTCAAACATTTAAATCAACTATCATAAAGCAACCCTCGCCAACTTGTCATCTTCTCTTTTGTGACCTTTTTCCATATTTTACTTCTTCCTTATATTTTCTCTCTTCTTCTCTGCCCGTGCCTTAGGCTTACCAGTCATATCTGCTAGCATGGCTTACTCTCACTGGTATAATACTCAGGACTCAAAGTTTACTCATTCTTGATTTAGACAGGAAGGTGGAAGGACAAAAAGGGAAGCCAAGAAAACAGAGCAAAGGAAATATTAATACCTTAGCATCATGATCCTTGGAAAATTCACTAGGATATCTAACAATTAGTATGCAGAAGTCAAACAGCTTGATATAACTGAAGTCTTTACAAAAACATTAATTTTATGACAGAAGTCCTTACTGCTGGATACCTGTGTTTGATATATCTGGCTATCCAGAGGAAGCATACCACTAAAATTCCAAGGAAGAAACCGAACTGTTTTATTATATTACTATTTTATTGAATCAACTACTATACAAAATAAGGAAGGCAGAAAATGGGGATTAGAAATACAGTATTCCTATTTTATAATAGCTTCCTGAAATTAAATTTATGATAACAAAACCAAAATGACCCAGGCTATCTATGCTGAAATATCTTCTGATCTCTGTACTCATTATCAATTAGCACCAGAGTGTTTGCTTTGAGTTGGAATGTTTTTGAAAGAGCAAATACTTAGGAGTGGAGAGACCTTTAGAACTTATTGTCTAGTTAACTAAACCTATCTTTATTGTTAAAAAGTTAACACTTTCTTAAAAGAAAGAGAGAGAGAGACTTCCAGTTAAACATGGCATACTGAACATACATGTTTAATTCTGGGTCCTCATAAAGCCCCACTAAAAAGTAAAGGAATGGAAAAATGCATAAAGCACAAGTTCAAAGAAAACAAGAAGGCAGACAATAGCACATGTGAGGTCTCAACAAGATTTTGGAACCTCAAATGAAGATGGACAAACAATAATCAATTTAGCAGAATAGAGAAAACGAAAGCTAAGGCAGCAACAGAAAATGCCTCAAAAGCAGCAGATTCATGCTTGAGAACTCCCAGAAAGGCTCAGAAATTTGAGGGAAATTGCACTTCTGTTTTTCAGCCCTCTTGCACCTCTGAAAAGTGGAGGTGCAAGAGGGCTGAAAAACAGAAGGACTGGTTGAAAGCCTACATAAGAAGCAGTTAGAACCCCAAATTCCTTCACTACACTGGCAAACATCAGGGTTTTACTCACTGAAGATAAAAGCTGGACTCATACAGTTTGCAGAACTGAGGGAGTGTACCAGAACCTATCCCCAATCTTTTCTACTGCTTAAGTCCCAGAGTGCTAGTAGCCAGGTTTATAGCCCTGTGGCAAGTAATTTTACATGTCAACTTTGCTGGGCCATGGGGTGCCCAAATCAAATGTTCTGGGTGTTTCTGATGAGATTAACATTTAAATGGGTGGACTCTTGAGTAAAGCAGACTACCCACCATAATGTGGGTGGGCCTCATTCAATCAGTTGAAGGCCTATACAGAACAAAAAGACTAGCTCCCCCAAGCAAGAGAGTATTCTCCACCAGACTGCCGACTGCCGATGAACTCAAACTGGAACATCAGCTCTCCTGGATCTCCAGCCTGCAGGCCCACCCTACAGATGTTGGACTTATGAGTCTCTATAATCTTGTGAGCCAATCCCTTATAAAAATCTTTCTCTATATATACACACATCCTAGTGGTTCTGTTTCTCTGGAGAAGCCTGACGAATACAACCCCTAGTCAGGAAACAGGAGAATTTTTATTTTATTTTATTTTATTTTATTTATTTATTTTTTGGCTGCGTTGGGTCTTCGTTGTTGCACATGGGCTTTCTCTAGTTGAGGCGATCAGGGGCTACTCTTTGTTGAGGTGCGCAGGCTCTAGGCACACAGGCTCAGTAGTTGTGGCACACGGGCTTAGTTGCTCCGCGGCATGGGGGACCTTCCCAGACCAGGGCTCGAACCCGTGTCCCCTGCATTGGCAGGCGGATTCTTAACCACTGCGCCACCAGGGAAGTCCCCAGGAGAATTTCTTAGGAAAAATGACACCATCATCTGGGGAATTTCCCAATGAAACATCAAGATCCTACAATGAACAAGTCCTGCTCACGTACACAAGTTTCCAATGACCATTTTAGTGCTTTATTATTAAATATGGGCAAACAATGTTTACCAGGTATTTGAGGAAAGCATCTACCATGAAAGACCAAACAAAGGGCCTTTTCCAAAGACTGCTCTCAAAGGGCCTGGTGCGTATAAGATAACAACGTGCCTGCTCCACTTCCCACCATTCATGCTTGCCACCAGAAAGACAATTTCTCTGTTCTGTGTCCATCATGATGGGAAGTTATGGGGCACGGATGGGTATAGAGGGGACACATACCTCTGCAGGTATCAAAAATTCACATACCCAATACATTTGCTTACATGGGCTGATTATGCCTGTTACCATTTTACATGTTCAGTTACATGTGAGCATGGCTATGTCTTCTAGGCTCGGTATTGCTGGATGTGATCAAAGTCACCAAAATCCAGCTTATCAAAACAATTTTATGAATGTATCTTTATAAATAGGCATTGATAATGGGGTAATTTAGTAATGTACTATATAGAATATTAATAATGAAGCCATATATTTAATGTCTGGGTTAAAAATTTTTAGACACTGTACTGAGTCATTTTTTTAACTTGAACATATACTTGTCTCAGTTAATACAAATCAACAAGATGTTATTTATGGTAAGATTTTCTTATTCCATTGAATTGTTTTGCTGTTAACATGGAAAAATGTATATCGTTTTCATAATTTCTATTAATGTGAAATAAAATTAAATTTGGACAAAAACATTATCATTACTATCCTCAGAGAGCTACGAGAATATACTGCACCCAGAGAGCCAAAATAGGAAGCTATAAAACAAGAACAATCATTGAATTGTACCAACAGGAAACCTCACAATGGAGAAGCACACATGTGCGCATGTGTTTGTATTTTTCATGAAATTTGAATGCCTCTACATAGGTTACGCAGGCTTCAACAGTTAGGCATAGGCACTACAACTTCCTATTGTTTTACACCCAAAGCTTCACAGACTTCTGTTACCTGGCAGGTATAGTGGAAATAACAATGCAAGAGAGCTGTAAGGACAAGAGATAAAAGTCAGGGAATATACTGAAGTTTAAGTATCCAGAAAAGAATGCTTTCCTAGATCACAGCCACAGAATAAATAAGCTAGTCACTTTAATAAAATAAAGTAGTCATTTTTGACTACTCCCTAACACTTATTTTCCAGCCATACCAACCCAGTTCCGTAAACGGTTTCTGCTATTTGGTATCGACCTGGCTTTGCTCATGCTGTTCCCTCTGCCAAGAGTGCCCTTCTCTTCTTTCTTGGCCTAGTTAAATTCTACTCACCATCACCACTCCTCCTTGACCCCAGTCTGATTCTGATTTTTTATTTTGTTGACTGAGCTCCCCAGGCAATTAAGTTCCTTGAAGGTAATGACGCCTTCGATTTTACATCCGCAAAGCCTAGCTCGGTACCTAGCACAAAGTACACTGGCCAGTCTTAAGTCTTTTCAGTACTCACCATTTTGGCCTGAAGATCAAGCAGTTTTCTCACACGAAATGGTTTGACTAGAAAAGGTAAAGAAAAGAATTACTAGTCTGTGGTTCAGAATAAAAAGAAACCTTGTTCAGATAGCTTCTCCTTACAACACATTAAGAATATAATTACGCTGTTCAGTTAAGCCATTAAGCAGATGCTCTTAGATAAAAGTACTAAAAAGAAATCCCACAAAACCTTGTCATAGAACTAATGCTAACAGTTAACTTTATAAAGGCCGATACAAATGCTAATTCCACAGAGTGAATGTAATACAATTGGAATGAAAATACTCACCATTTTCTTTTTTGGTAAGTAAATACAACAAATGGCAGACATAAGGGCACTGTCAAAATATAAAAAATAAAAGAAAAAAATGACAATATATCTTGAACAGAGCAACAATGCATTTTCCTCAAATGTCAATCTTATACTAAGAAAAAAGGCTTTGGGACTTCACTGAACAATAGTTTTACAAAGCTTCTCTTTTTCATACTAAATAGTAGTGATAAAAAAAACAATAGTTTTAATTGGCATCCCTTTATGCCATTTTAAAGTTATTTTTGGAATACAACGACAATGCAGACAATTTGAAAACCAGAAAAAGATTCTTCTACCTAACAAAAATTCATGTATTCCTTCTAGTAGGTCCATATTTATTAAGATACAAACTTAAAATTTTTATCCTGATTTCCCACTTAAAAGTGTTTTCCCATGTTACTTGGTCTTCAAAATGATCATTTTCAATGATCTTAATATTCCAGTGAGTGGATATACCAGAATTTAATTAATCATTTAGCCCTCAGTTTGGCAAATATCACATAATAAATTTGTTAAACTACTAAATGATTCCTTGGTTCCCTTATACCACTTCATTTTGAGCGTCCATTTGTTGAGGTTTTATTCTAGATCAGGGGTCAGCAAACTACGGTCCACCTGTTTTTGCAAATCAAGCTTTACTGGAACACAGCCGCAGTCACTCATTTATGTATTGGCCATGGCTGCTTTCTCACTACAACAGCAGAGCTGAGCAGTTGTGACACAGACTGAGTGGCCTGCAAAGCCTAAGATATTCACTATCTGGCCCTTTACAGGAAAAGTTTGCTGATACCTGTTCTAGAAGAAAACTAGAGTAGAATATCTTCAGGACCAGAGGGTGGCAGTGTTTTTCTTTCATTAAAAAAAAATGATAACCATAAAAACATAAAAAAAACCCAATAAATTAGAGTTCATTAAATTAAGAATATCTGTTTATCAGACAAGGAAATAATACTCTATTGGAGGGATGGGTAAACAACAACCTGTGGGTCAAATCCAGCCCACTGCTGGTTATTGTGAATAAAGTTTTATTGGAACACAGTCATTCATTTATGTATTTACTGTCTGTAGCTGCTTTTGCACTACACCAGCAGAGTGAGTACTTGTGACAGTATGGCACTCAAACCTAAATATTTACTACCTGGCCCTTTAAGAAAAAAATTGCCAATACCTGCTTTAAACGTTAGGAAACTGAAAAAGTAAATTATTAAATAGGACTAGAGAAGGCAACAAAAGCAAAGATTTTCTTTAAACAAACTCAAATTTAGTAGTCTTGATTCTAAACTTTGAAGTACAGCATTCCATATTGCCACTCCTTTACTTAGAAATGGGTTGATAAAGAATGAACATACTTGTAATAAGTGTGGATTTATATATAGGGTCTTCTTGTTTTTAAGGAAAGAATACATGTTATGACCAAGTCTGCCACATTGTACACAAAATATAGTAACTTTCAGTAAAAAAAAAACAAAAAACAAAAGAAACTCACTGCCTCACATCCCTAGGATATGAACCATTAGCAATACTGTTTATCATGTTGGGTATGAAATGAGTGCCACCCTAGGTCCCAGCATTCTATCTGACATTCTCCTTTAATCACATCTAGAAAGGAAAAATTCATGTGCATCTAAGACTTTACAATTGCTTTTCTGACAAATAGTTAACCACCACATCTCAGTCACTACAGAGTCAGGCGCCTGCCAAGTTGTGACTTTTAATGCTTTTAAAAGTTAGGATCCCTATTTCTTGATCTGGCTGATATTTATACAAATATGTTCGGTTTATAAAAATTAATTGAGCTGATAACTTATAAGTAATTTTGTGTATGTATACTTCAGTAAGTATTTTTTAAAAGATAGAAAAAAAGAAAAGAAAAAGAAAAAAAGCAGGCCCCCTTCCCCTCTGCCATGCTGAGCAAGAAACTCTCTAGTCAGCATCATGAAAACTACTCAAGTATATTGCAATTATTTGACAAACATTTATGAATAGCTCCTATTCATTCATTCACTCATGAAACAAGTACTTATTAAGCAGTGGATAAAACAGACAAAAAGGTCTGCTCTTATGAAGTTTACAATACTAAATACCTGGGTTATAAGAGGCTCAGTCCCTGCCTGGAAGAACTCCTAAGTATGTATCCAAAAGAATTCTAAGCAGGGACTTGTACAGGCACTTGCATGCCAACGTTTACTGCAGCATTATTCATGTTAGCCAAAAGATAGAAACAACCCAAGGGTTCATCAACAGATAATGGATAAACAAAATGTGGTATAAACATACAATGGAATACTATTCAGCCATAAAAATGAAGTTCTGACACATGCTATAACATGGATGAACTTTGAAGACACGCTAAGTGAAAGAAGCCAGACACAAAAGGACAAATACTGGATGATTCCACTTATATGAGGCACCTAGAATAGGCAAATTCATAGACAGAAAGTAGATTAGAGGTTCCCAGGGGCTGGGTGGAGGAGGAATGGGGAGTTATTGCTTACTGGCTAGAGAGTTTCTGTTTATGGTAATACAAAAGTTTTGAAAATAGATAGCAGTGATGGTTGCACAACATTATGAATGCAATTAATAACAATTAATAACACAAAAATTAATAACACTTAAAAATTTATAACCATTAATAACACTTAAAATAGTTAAAATGGTAAATTTTACATTATGGAAAAAAGATAACAGGTTAAAAGAATGAAGTACTCATACATGCTGACAACATGGCTGAATCTTGAAAGCATTATGCTAAGTAAAAGAAGCCAGTCAAAAAAGACCCCATATTAGGGACTTCCCTGGCGGTCCAGTGGTTAAGACTCCGTGCTTCCACTCTAGGGAACCTGGGTTTGATCTCTGGTTGGGGAACTAGGATCCTGCATGCTGCGCAGGGCAGCCAAAAACAAAAAGAAAAGAAAAAGAAAAAAAGACCCCATATTGTATGATTCCATTTATGTGAAATGTCCAGAATAGGCAAATCTCTAAAGACACAAAATAGATTAAGAGTTGCTTAAGAACCTCTAAATAGGAAGATGGGGGTGATAGCTAAAAGGTATGAGTTTTTTTTTAATAAAGTGAAAGAATGTCACAATAAAGCAAGTCACATGACTTTTTTGGTTTCCCAAGAGGTATGAGATTTTTGAGGTGATGAAAATGTTCTAAAACTGACTCTGTTCATGGTTGAACATATCTGTGAACATACTAAAAACCAGTGGATTTTACTTTGAGTGGACTGTATGGTATGTGAGTTACATCTCAACAAAGCTGTTTTAAAAAAGTATCCAGCGAGAAAAGAAATGACATACTACAATTAGACTGATTCGACAACAATGGAAAGGAGGTGCCAGTGCAATATTGTCAATGTCCTGAGAGAATTTCACTGTCACCCTAGAGTTCTACACACAGCAGAACCAATTTTCAAGAGCAAGGGCATAGTAAAGATATTTTTAGGCAAAGATTTTACTGAAAGAATATTCTAGAAAATGAACTCGATTGAAGGTCTGAGATGCAAAAACAAATGATGAGCAAAGATATTGGCAAATATGTGGGCAAATCTAGACAAACACCAACTGTGAAGAAAATAATGTCTACTGTATGTGTATGTGGAGGAGGATGGAGAAGAAAGAGCCAGAACTAAAAACAGATAATAGCATATAATCTGGGAGGGGTGTGATCAGAGTTAAAGCATTCTAAGGTCCTTGTATCATTCAAGATGAAGGTAAAGATATTAGTTACCTTTAGACTTTAAGAAAAAAAATTAAAAATTTAAACTGAGAACATTATAAAGTTATTAATTCATTAAAAAATAATAAACCCATTATATGCTAGATGACATATTTTATGAAAAATAACTACATTTTCCAAACAAAAGAAAAACAGTAAGAAGGATGACACTGTTTTACATTTTACACTATATATGCATGTTAAAATAGGTACAATAACAGCTAAAACAACACACACAGAATGTGTAATTTCCAACCAAGAATGGGGGAAAACCACAATCAATCCAAAATAAGAGGGATGAGGGAAAGAATCAGAAAAAAGCAGATCATTTAGAAAGCTCAAAATAAGATATTGATATTTCAATTCATTTCTACTGTATCAACAATCACTACAAAAGTAAATAAACTAATTTTCCAGGTAAAAGTGAAAATAATCAGACAGGATTTAAAAATAAAATCTAGTTATATGCTATTGAAAAGAGGCATCTAAGGGATTTCCCTGGTGGTCCAGCAGTAAAGAATCTGCCTTCCAATGCAGGGGATGCAGGTTCGATCCCTGGTTGGGGAGCTAAGATCCCACATGCCATGGGGCAACAAAGCCCACACTGTGAGCCTCAAAGAGACAGCCTGCCCGAGTGCCACAAACTACAAAGCCCATGTGCTCTGGACCCTGTGCGCCACAACTACAGAGCCCACACACCCTGGAGCCCGCGCCACAACTAAAGAGAAGCCCGCGCACCACAGCGAAGAGCCCGTGCTGCAACGAAAGATCCCACGTGCCGCAACTAAGACCTGATGCAGCCAAAAATATAAAAAGAAAATAGTTTTTTAAAAATAAATAAATAAAAGGGGCATCTAAGACATGAGGGCAAAAGAAGATTTTTCAAAAAACCAAAAGATGGTAATATACCAAGCAATATACTAGCCAATGTCAATATCAAACGAAATGACTAAAACAAAAAGCATTTCTAACAAAGGGCAACTCCATGATAAAGGTTTGATTCAGCAGGACAATATATGAAAACTATAATTGTGCATATACCTAATAATAGACTCAAAATATATAAAGTAAAATTTGACAGAACTTTAAAGGAAAACTAACAAATCTGCCTTCATAGTGGGAGATTTTCAACATACCTCCCTCTATAATTGATAAATGGGCAGCAACAACAATAAATCCATAAGGATAGAGAAAATTTCAATTCCAATAACCTTCATCCCCTCACACTACTTCACCAACTCACCCCATTGTCACTCTGAATCTTGTCATCACATTGAACCACCCCCTCCTGAAATCTTAAACTCCACTGCTACAATTTCTATTATTCCAGTTTTTAAACCCAATACATTTCCTGAATGTCACCAAGGCATCCTGAACCTCAGCTGCGTGTGCTCCCCATCTGCCGTTTTGTCTTCACCTTCTCCCTTTTCTCTCTAGACTTCCTGATCCATCGGCGGTCACTCTCTCGCCTCCTTGTCCCATCCTGGAGAAATTACCTATCACAAATTCGTGCTCCCTAAACTCATCTGGTCCTTCAGAACTGTGTCTCTAACCTCCTATTTCTATTTCCACCGAAAGCTATTTCAAAATGTATACTCTCTCGTTATAAAGCAGAAACTAACACACCATTGTAAAGTAATTATACCCCAATAAAGATGTTAATAAAAAAAAAAAAATGTATACTCTCTCCTCAAACATAATATTCTATCTTCCCATCCTCATTCTCAGCAGAAGACCTTGCCTCCTACTTAAGTGAAACTTTGAGGAAAAAAAATCACTAAAACCACTGGCCAGGAATTCCCTCAATCATCTCCCTTACTAACCCACAAACGTATTGACATCAACACCCATGTCTCTTCCTGTTGAAAACAAATTCCTATGACTTTAACCCTGATCCCCAGTCTTATTTTGCTACCTCTCCTTTATACTCACATGGAACTCTGTGGATACTATCACAGGATTTATTCACACTGTACTTATCTTCTCTCCTACTACATTTAAAGACCTTCAAGGCTCAGCCTCTTACTAGATAGCTTACCTTAGCCAAGTTATGTAACTTTTCCAAGCCTCAGTTGTCTCATCTCTAAAATGGGAATATCATTTTCCATAAATTCTGGCTCTAGTCACGTGACTCTGGGTAATTATTTGACTTCTCTGTGCCTCAGCTTCCTCATCTCTAAAATGGGGATAAAAGTGTATACCACAGGGCTTCCCTGGTGGCGCAGTGGTTGGGAGTCGCCTGCCGATGTAGGGGACGCGGGTTCGTGCCCCAGTCCGGGAGGATCCCACGTGCTGTGGAGCGGCTGGGCCCGTGAGCCATGGCCGCTGAGCCTGCGCATCCGGAGCCTGTGCTCCGCGGTGGGAGAGGCCACAACAGTGAGAGGCCTGCATACCACAAAGAAAAAAAAAAAAGTGTATACCACATAAGGCTCGCAAGAGGTTCATGTGAGTTAAAACCACTTCTTATCTAGTGTGTGTTTTACACTTACAACACATTTCAGTTTGGCCTAGCCACATTCCCAGTGCTCACTTAGTCAAATGAAGTTAGTGGCTACTATACTGGTAGCACAAGTGTAGAAAATAGTAGGTGCTCAATAAATTTTTTTTAAGAATACTGATGTAAGAAAAGAACTTTCAGACCCTCAGAACTGGGAAAAAAATATTTTACATAGTCTAACATTTCTTTCTCTACATTTTAACATCTCTGAAAACAGAACTAATCCTAAAATCCATATCATGTGATAGCTTTAATGGCAGCATTCTATTGTAATGGTTCATAAGATAATGATGCATCTTAACACTAATGGCATCTTAGAGATGATGAAATACTGTGTATATAAACTATACTAGTGCCTGGCATATAAGCCTCATATAATTTAACTATATGAGGCTTATAGTTAACTTATTCTAACTCATATTTGTATTTCTAATACTAGTTCAATGCCATTCATATTATGTGGTTAATAAATGTTCATTGAGTGAATTTCTAAAGGATGTAGCCTCAAACTTTGTACATCTAAAGCCAAACATATTATATTCCTTCCAAAACTACCTCCATTTCACAAATTCCCTTTTACGGTCAAAGGTACCATCATTCTGAGTCATGCTGCCTTAAAAACTTGGATCTTCATCTCTTGACCCTTCCCTTAATCCAATATAGGTAGCAAGTCAATTCTTCCTTTACAATTTCCCCTAAAATTTGTCCTTTCAATTTTTCATTCCCCTTAGTCTAGGATAGTGATTCTCAAACTTTTTGGTCTTGGGACTCTTTACATTCTTAAAAATTAGAGGACCCCAAAGAGCTTTTGTTTATCTGGTTTATATCTGTTGATATTTACCATATAAGAAACTAAAACTCGGAAATTTTTAAATGTTTACTAACTCATTTAAAAAATAAGCCCAGGGCTTCCCTGGTGGCGCAGTGGTTGAGAGTCCGCCTGCCGATGTAAGGGACACGGGTTCGTGCCCCGGTCCGGGAGGATCCCACGTGCCGCAGAGCGGCTGGGCCCGTGAGCCATGGCCGCTGAGCCTGCGCGTCTGGAGCCTGTGCTCCGCAGCGGGAGAGGCCACAGCGGTGAGAGGCCTGCGTACTGCAAAAAATAAAAATAAAAATAAGCCCATCACATGCTAACAATAAATGAAATATTTTATGAAAAATAACTATATTTTCCCCAAAAATGACTTAGAGTGACACAGTTTTACATTTCTACAAATTTCTTTAATGTTTCTGACTTAATAGAATACAGCTGGATTCTCTGCTTCTGCATTAAATCCGCTACAATATGTTGTTCTGATTGAAGTACATGAAGAAAAGCCAGCCTCACACAGATATGTAGTTGGAGAAGAAAGTAATATTTTAATAGCCTTTTCAGAAAATCGCGGATATTAGTCTTTGATACTTCACTAAAACTTGGTAAGTGATAGCCTCTTAGGGAACAGCTGCAATGTGGAATCTGAAATCTTATCAATGAACCGTCTTTGTACTCTGTTCCATTAAAATTCATTGATATATCTTACACTTTGGATGGCTCTTTTACCCATGCATAATTTCATAATATCATACTTGATAATTTGGAAATTAGCTATACCAAGCTTCCAAATATTGACACATTTCATTATACAATATCTAAAAATCACATTCATTAATATTGCTACCATCCTCATCAGGAAAGTCTTTAAGTATTGGGAAGCTGTCAAGTTCACAGTGGCAGATACAAATTTTCCAAACTTGTAATTTTCGCTTAAAAGCTCAAATTTTATCACTGGCAAAAAACAGTGCCAGTTGTTTTCTTTGAAATGACCAGCTCACTTTGTTCATTTTCAAGAAAACATCTGCCAAATACCCAAGTCTGAATAACCACATTTTATATGTCAGTCACTCTTTGAAGTAAAAATGGTATTCTGTGAAAAAAGCAGCTGGTTTAGCTCACAACTCAATCACACAAGTGCTTTTCCTCAGGACAACTGTTGTACTTTAGTATGCAGAAGGGATTTATTTGTACTTCCCATTTCATCAAACATAATATTAAAGATGTGTCTCACAGGTTGAAGTTTAATATAATTAATGAAGTAATTTTTACTGCTTCATTTGGGACAGTATTAAGTGAAACTAGCATTTTTGTTTTTTACTGCAGTGAAGAACACAATGACCACTAGTACAGTCTGGCCCCACTGCCCTTATTTGTGCTAAGGCGCCAGCAGTTTTATCCACCATCAGTACAAATGTCAACACAGTGAAAATAGCTAATAACATCTTGATATTGCTATAAAGATAACTTGAACCACTGAGACCTCCTGAAAGGTTCTCAGGGAGCCTCAAGGGGTCCACAGAGCGTATCTGAGAACTGCTAGTTTAGGATGTCATCATCAAGTTAGTCTCCTAATTAGTTTTCCTGACTCTAGCCTCCATCATAATTCATAATGTTTGGCACTACTAGATACAGCTTCCTACAGTGTTGCTTTCAACATGTTCTGCCCCAAGTTTTTCAGTGATTTCCCCACTGGATATAGGATAAAGTTCAAATTCCTTACCATCACATTTAAAGACCTCTACAATTTTTCCTCACCCAACTTTTTCAGCCTTACCACCCACCACTGCTTGACACCAATTGTAATTAAGTCAATCTGATCTATTTAAGATCTCTTGAAATACAATTTACACAGTTCACAACTTTGCTTGAAATATTCCTGTCATATCAAACATCAAATCTCAAATCCTACTCAACCTTCACGGCCTAGCTCAATGCCTACATACTTTATGATGCTTTTTCTAATCACTCTGGTTTACAGTGTTCTTTCCTTCCTGGGAGTATCACAGCAATTATTATCCTCGTGTTAACATATACTGTCTTTGATAATTTAACTTATACATTATTTAACTTTATCTGCTTTCCTTAGTCCCCCAACTGGATTATAAACCCCTGGAATATGGAAACTCTCTGCTAAACTTTGAATCTTCTACATTGCCTTGATCAATGCAATGAACACAGTCAATTTTTTAAAAATGAAATCAATGAATGAATTCCCTTTCCAGAAGCAAGAGGAATTCAGTTAGATGAATGGTTCACATGGTCTGTGAACTACTGATGGTCCTTGAAAGTCCTCCATGTGGACAGTAGATTGATTTCTTAGAGTTATTAACGTTTTCAATGGGAATAATTATGCTATTTTATCAAAATCAGCCCATTGGCATCTCATGAAAAGTAATCCTCTCCTCATTAATTCTGATGAGGTTTTCACAGTGTTAATCAAGAAACTGGAAACCATAAACAAGACCAAAAGACAACCCTCAGAATGGGAGAAAATATTTGCAAATGAAGCAACTGACAAAGGATTAATATCCAAAATTTACAAGCAGCTCATGAAGCTCAATAACAAAAAAACAAACAACCCAATCCAAAAATGGGCAGAAGACCTAAATAGACGTTTCTCCAAAGAAGATATACAGATTGCCAACAAACACATGAAAGAATGCTCAACATCATTAATCATTAGAGAAATGCAAATCAAAACTACAATGAGATATCATCTCACACCGGTCAGAATGGCCATCATCAAAAAATCTACAAACAATAAATGCTGGAGAGAGTGTGGAGAAAAGGAAACACTCTTGCACTGCTGATGGGAATGTGAATTGGTACAGCCACTATGGAGAACAGTATGGAGGTTCCTTAAAAAACTACAAATAGAACTACCACATGACCCAGCAATCCCACTACTGGGCATATACCCTGAGAAAACCATAATTCAAAAAGAGTCATGTACCAAAATATTCACTGCAGCTCTATTTACAATAGCCCGGAGATGGAAGCAACCTAAGTGTCCATCATCAGATGAATGGATAAAGGAGACGTGGCACATATATACAATGCAATATTACTCAGCCATAAAAAGAAACGAAATTGAGTTATTTTTAGTGAGGTGGATAGACCTAGAGTCTGTCATACAGAGTGAAGTAAATCAGAAAGAGAAAGACAAATACCGTATGCTAATACATATATATGGAATCTAAGGGGAAGAAATGTCATGAAGAACCTAGGGGTAAGACGGGAATAAAGACACAGACCTACTAGAGAATGGACTTGAGGATATGGGGAGGGGGAAGGGTAAGCTGTGACAAAGTGAGAGAGTGGCATGGACATATATACACTACCAAATGTAAAATAGATAGCTAGTGGGAAGCAGCCGCATAGCACAGGGAGATCAGCTAGGTGGTTTGTGACCACCTAGAGGAGTGGGATAGGGAGGGTGGGAGGGAGGGAGACGCAAGAGGGAAGAGATATGGGAACATATGTATATGTATAACTGATTCACTTTGTTATAAAGCAGAAACTAACACACCATTGTAAAGCAATTATACTCCAATAAAGATGTTAAAAAAAAAGAAAAAAGAAACTGTACAATAAGTGACTCAAAGGACCCTGTTGAAGTGGTTTAAAAGGGAAAAGGTGGCAATCATTGCTCTAGATCAGCAAAGAGACTCCAATGTGAACTCAATTCTATCTGTTACAATTATTTCCTTAAAAAAGATATAAAGCAAATGCATTAAAAATTTTATTTGTTAAACTGACAGGTGTAAAGATGTTTTTTATGTTACTCTTTATACTTTTCTATGTGTTTCATATATTTTAAAATAAGTAAGGAAAGTGGTGTGGCACTTTGAAGCACATATGGTGCATCGATATACAAGCGCGTACCATTTGATCGATGCATGATGCTGTCCAATTTTTACTTACCAGTGCATCATCTTGCAATGAAGCAAAAAAGAAGCCATAGAGTAAGTTAATTTGCTCCTTGTGATCAATGAAGTCAAACATTGCAACCAGCCAACGATAAAAAAGTACCTATTGAGAGACAAAATGCTTATCTTTAGAGAAATATAACTTGCAGAGAGCTTAATTTCCCCCTCAGGGCTGTTTTAGAAGCCTCTAGCACAAAGAAGGATAATAAATTTTATCTCTCAGTAAAAATTTCTGTTTGAACAGACTCCTTGCATCAAGCTACACTGTTCCAAAACTACAGGCTTTGCACAAAAGGCCACTGCCATTACTCCATAAGTGGCTCTTCCTTGCCAGCCCTTAAGTAGTTCTGAAGGACTTACCATCAAAGTGTTTAAAAAGATTACCTTGGTGCTACCAGAACACTTGCCAACACAAAGCCAAGAGACCGCCGTAACCACAGAATCTTCTGATATTAGAGTTGCTGGAATCATACACTTGAATATCCGAGTGTTTACAGCACTCCCTGGAAAGCAGACAAACTCTAAATCAAACTACATTTTGGGATCTTGACTGTTTCCTTACTATTATTAACTCTTAGTCCTAAAAAGTTCACTTCACATTGAAGGCAATAAAATAATATTCAATATCTCTTATCATCATTATAAAACATAGTTTGAAACAAAAATGTACCTTTAACTTTTAATATAAACTATAAAGCAAATTCTTTGGTTCTAATATTTTTATCTAACAAGGGAGGATGAGTACAGGATTTCTTCTTGGCATGATGAAAATGTTTGGAAATTAGATAGTGGTGATGGTTGCACAACTCTATGAATATGCTAAAAAAAAAAAAACCTGAATTGTATGCTTCAAAAGGGTGAATTTTATGGTACGTGAATTACACCTCAAAAGAAGTCTTTTACTCCTAGGAAAATTTCAAGGACTTTTTAAAATGGCGTAATAGATTCTGATTTATTTAAAGCTACTCTAAGATATCTTGCATGAGCTGCTACATTTAAGAATAAATAGATATATTTCTAGTCTCCATTCCCCCCCCAAAAGTGGGAAGGATAGCAGAATCAAACAACTATACTATTAGCTGGTAGTAATATCATTCTATATTGGTCCAATCTTTCCATCATACTCTCTTGGCTTCTATGCTATCCTCCCATCTGCTAATAGAAGTGAGTTTGCAAGTAGTTTTGTGTATACCCTATGTCAACTTCTGCTTATTAAGGCTTCAATAATTAAATATACATGTATATCATCATTTCTTTTTGTATTTAAACATTGTTTTATTCGCATTATACAGTGGTGATCACAACCATTCACTGGAAAAAACAGTGTTCTCAACTTCTCATGCAAGTAGAAGCCTCAACAATATCTTGGATACATGTGTCTTTAACCACTGTTTTACAGGTATTATAGCGTGGTAATCACATCCATTCAGTATAACACTGTTCTCAATTTCTCCCACAAGTAGCATTCTTAGAAACATACAGGTCTTTAAACGCTGTCTTACATGCATTATAGCATGGTGATCACATCCATTCACCAAGATAACACTGTTCTTAACTTCGCCTGCAAGTAGCATTCTCAGAAACATCTTATACATCTTTTCTTTTCCTACTAGTGTAGACCTCTTATTTTTTTAATAAAAACTGTATATATTTAAGATGCACAACATGATGATATGATATAATCAGCCCTCCATATCCATATGGATATGGATAAGATGCACCTGTGGATTCAACCAACCACAGACAGAAAATATTCGTTTAAAAAAAATTCCAGAAAGTTCCAAAAAACAAAACTTGAATTAGCCACACAAGACAACTATTTACGTGGCATTTACATTGTATTTACAACTATTTACATAGTGTTTACATTGTATTAGGTATTATAAGTAATCTAGAGATGATTTAAAGTATATAGGAGGATGTGTGTAGGTTATATGCAAATATTACGCCATTTTATCAAGGGATTTGAGCATCCTAGGATTTTTGTATCCGCAGGGGGTCCTGGAACCAACACCCGGCAGATACTATATACCTATATATAATAAAATGACTACTACAGTCAAGTTAATTAACATTTTATCTCCTCACATAGTTACCATTCTTTGTGTGTGGTAAGAGCACATGAAATCTATTCTCTTGCAAATTTCCAGTATTCTATACAATATTACTAACTATAGTCATCATGTTGTACATCAGATCTCTAGATTTATATATCCTACATAACTTCAATATATCTCATCAATTCCTACCCCATCATTCTGTGGAGAAGAAAGGAAGCAGGGATGGCAGGTAATGAATCACAAGAATAAAAATCTCTGCTTTCCAGTCTCATGGTATCTTGTTTTTACTCCTCTCTTCTCCCCTACTCCCATCCCCCAACCCTTGTAAAGTTTACAACAGTCTGACCGCTAACACTTTACACATGTACCAAATTCAAAGGGAGAATTCAATATAGACTCTATTCTTACTTCCCAGTGACTTTTCAATTACTAAAGAGTCCAAAGTCCCTTTGTACCTAATTATGACATTTCTAGCACACCTGCCCCTCAATATGTATTTCAACTTAGCAAAAGAGCTACATATAAAGATCTGGTAGTGATGGTGGATATCACAGAAATAACTAAAAGGAGAAAAGCAATTAATGAGGCTACATATAATGTCACCAAATTCCAGCTCAACAGAAAAACGAAATTAGACTAGAAAGCCAGAGATTATTTTTTAAATTGTTACATACAAGTTTCTAACGCTGAGGCATGCATTTTGAAACATGCATGCATTTGCAATAAGACCTGGCAAACATCACAAAAACCTTCTAAACATTAATTTCTGAGATATCAAAAAAGAAAAGAGAAATTCCAAAATAGAAAACATCTGTACATTCTATACATGTTTTAAGGGGAGAAGGGATAGATAGAATTGTTCTCGATAAACACTAATCAGTTAAATATGAATTCCTAGAAATTTGTCAAAACCAATTTGAAACCACTTAGAAGAAGACCAATTTTATTAGGTCAAATTTAACTTTGTAGGAAAACAAAGAGAACTAATCAGGTAAAAATAGAGAACTAGGGACTTCCCTGGTGGCACAGTGGTTAAGAACCCGCCTGCCAATGCAGGGGACATGGGTTTGAGCCCCGGTCCAGGAAGATCCCACATGCTGTGGAGCAACGAAGCCCATGCACCACAACTACTGAGCCTGTGCTCTAGAGTCCATGAGCCACAACTACTGAGCCCGCGTGCCACAACTACTGAAGCCCATGCACCTAGAGCCCGTGCTCCGCAACAAGAGAAGCCACTGCAATGAGAAGCCCGTGCACTGCAACGAAGAGTAGCCCCCACTCGCCGCAACTAGAGAAAAGCCTGCACGCAGCAACAAAGACCCAACACAGACAAAAATAAATAAATAAAATTTTTTTAAAATATAGAGAACTAAAATTCCTGGAAGTCATATACTGAATTTGGCTAGTAATGTGTTGTCTCTCTCTCTCAGACACACACACACACACACACACACACACACACGCACACACACACCTGCAAACATGATAGGGTATGCACAAAGGAACCCAATATGCAAGGGCTAGAAAATGGTATATAAAGTATTCAATTTTGATAGGTGTCTTAATTTAAAAAAAAAAAAGGAGAAAACCCAGTAGCAGTGTGGTGCAGCATAAACACTAGAAGGGGAGTTAGGAGATCTGAGTTCCCCAGTTCTAGCTGTGAGATTAAGCAAGTCTCTTTAACCACTCTGGGCTTCAGTTTCCTCACCTTTAAAATGAGAATGTTCAAGGGCTAAAATACTCTCTAAGTCTAAATTTGGGTGAGGGTAGGTAAAAAGGTTCTTCTCAAGTAAAAAGAATAATGGACAGATATTATTTCTTTCTAAGAATCTCCCCCCACTGCCATTACAAATGAACTTAGAACAGAAAAGGAAGCATTGGCACAAAAGAAAAAGCATCTTGACTATTAAGGCCACAGAGACTGGAATGGAGACAGTATCAACAGGGACTTGCCATAGATAAGTGAACCTAAAGGCAATAAAATAGACCAAGTGATCTCTTAATGTGCCTTCTGGCAACACTATTTAAATTATTATTTATCCTTCCTAAGAGAAATACTAAAAATGGCTCCCATGTATTTGGTGACAAGAATTCATTTTATTGGGGCTTCCCTGGTGGCGCAGTGGTTGAGAGTCCACCTGATGCAGGGGACGTGGGTTTGTGCCCCGGTCTGGGAGGATCCCACATGCCGCGGAGCGGCTGGGCCCGTGAGCCATGGCCGCTGAGGCTGTGCATCCGGAGCCTGTAGCTCCGCAACGGAAGAGGCCACAACAGTGAGAGGTCCATTTTATTTGTAAAGATATGTGATAACTAGCCATTTTCAGCATATGCACATAGAAACTTTTAGTTCATAAGGTAGTCTGAACACAAGAAAGGCCCATCTTATTGATATAATCTTATCAGATTGGTTTTATGAAGAGAATAGGAAAATACATAGTTCTTTAACTGCAGCTGATTCCAATCAACAATCTAATTCAAAGTCTGAAAGGCAAAACAAATAGCAAACTGAAAAATTTATCCCCTTGACATACCAAATTTGCCACTGAGTGCCACATTTAATAGAATGTCAATTCCTTCTGGAGCTAAGCCATTCTTCCATGCCACATTTTCCACAGTTTTCAAGTGTTTCTCCAAGGTTTTATGTTTACTCTGTGAAGTTTTAATGGAACCTGGAAGAGGAACAGTATTAAATAGTGAGGATTTTAAAACTCTCTCACTCCTCAGCCTCAACAGTTACAAATTAGGATTCTTCAAAGGAATAGCTTTACGTAAAAGATGTCTTCCTAAAAACCCTTCAAAGCCTTTAAAACCCTTGAATACTTCACAGCAAAGCAGGAAAACTGAATCCTGCCCTGGCTTCTCTGCTCTAAACTAACTAAAAGCACTGAACTTAGACTAAGCTGTTTCAAAAACTAGGGCAGTGGTTCCCAAACTTTGCTGCACATTGGAATCACCTAAGGAGCCATTAAAAAATCCCAATGCCTAGCTTGTATCCCATACCAATAAAATCAGAAAGTCTAAGAGTGGATGCCAGGTACCAGTGGGTTTTAAAGATTCTCGGGAAATCCCAATGTGTAACAGTTTGGAAACCACTCTGCCAGGAACATGCTTTGTTGCTATATTCCTAGTACCTAGCATATTGATACGTAGTAAGGGCTCAATAAATGTCCATTAAATAAACAAAAATCACAAATGAGCAAAAATATGCTTTCCTTTAAAAATCCTTAAGAAAAAAAGTCTGAATATTTTTAAAGGAATAGGACTTAACATAAGGAAAACAATCTGTGTTACCTTTCTCAAAGTATGTCAGTGCTATTTGCAGAGCGCCTTCTGCTTGATCATCAGCACGTTCATAATCTTCCACTGGATTGTTTTGTCCATGTTTCGAGATGCTCTTTGAGTCACTTAGGTCCTCTGTTACTTTCCAGGCTGAGAGTGTAGTCTGATAGCTATTACTACCTTGTGAAGTCCTCTTTCGTGCCTGAGAGTTCTTAACTTTCCGTTGAAGTGACATTACTGCACGTGTTCTATACAGAAACAAGTGTCAAGTTACCATTAACCAGCCAAACTGTCCCTCCCTTTTTACTCCACAAAGACAGGGATCACACATGCCTGTATTCCCACATTTAGTACAGAGGACCTAGCATACAAGTACACAATAAAAAAACTGACAGCAATCCAGGCAACAAAAGCTATAGGTTAACTTTCTCAAAAAGCCCTTGACCTAAATAGGAACAGAAATGACTCTCCAAGGTAACATTCACTAGCCGGCCTTGTGAGGGGAAAAAAACAGTAAGAGTACAGGCAACATAACAAATTCTCTTAAAAGGGCTATATCACATAAGTGAGTCCAAAACTAATCCATCTCATGAACTCAATGTTACTTTCTCCGCTCCTATTTTTCTCCACCCTGCCTTGATTTTGCTTTTAATCTTTAATACTGCCTGCTTTGTCAGTGCTAAGTTAAAGACAAACTGGTGGCCAAACTAAGGATTCTCAGAACAGAAACATGCCCCGATAATTCACTTATTCAATAAATAATTACTGAGCATCATCTACAATATATGCCACGCACAATTCTACTCACCAGGGATAAAATAACAAAACAGTCAAGGTCTGTGCTCTCATGAAACTTATGGGGGTGGAGTGAAGAGGAGCTGTGAGAGTCAATAAATAAGTAAATAATAGTGAACATAATATACAGTGATGTCATAGAAAAGAGGTGGGGGTGAGAAGCTACTTTGGAATAAGTGTTCAGAGAATGCCTCTCTGATGTGAACTGTAAGCTGAGATTTGAATGCCAGGAGGAACCAACCATGTTAAGAGCTGGTGGAAGGGTATTTCATGGAGAGGAAAGAACAAGATATGCTAAGACCTTAAAGCAAGAGCTCTGTGTGTTAAAGAAACAGCAACAACACCAGTAAGAGGCGAGGGTCGGTGGGGGTAGTAGCATGAAAGAGGTACAGAGTAGTAGGAGACGAAGTCAAAAAGGCAGACAGCGACTGCTATATTGGGGCTTGTAAGCCAGAACAAGGAATTTGGTTTTTAAGTGTCATAGGCAACTATGGGGGAAGGGAAGACTGTTACAGAGGGGAGTGATACCATCTGATTTATGTTTTAAGATCATTTTAGCTGCAGTACGAAGAATAGAATGTTAGGGGTGCAGGAGTGGAAATAGACAATTAAAAGGGTCTAGCAAAAGTCCAGAAGAGATATGACTGCAATCTGAACCTGGCCTAAGGTGTAAATGGTAGGAAAGGTAGAAAATGATGGTATTTGTGAAATGTTTTGGAAGGAGACTGGGCAAGGCCGTAATAAAGGAATTAGATGTAGGGAAAAAGAAAGAGAGGAAGCCAGAATGACTTCTAAGTTTTGGGCTTCAAATAGGAAAAACTAAGGGAATGGTCGTAATGACACTCAACCCCACCTCCCTAGAACAGATGAGGCTGGAGCAGAAGAGCAATATGCATGTCTAACCCACCGAGAGGTTCCAGGTTCCGAGTTGTTTTTTAGGGTCCTACGAAAGAAGGGCGGGCGAGCAGCTTCTGGCCCTTTCCAGTGGAACCGTCCCATCGCTCCCCAAGGACCCCCTTTCACAGCCTGCCCCAGCAAGGACCGAACTTGGCCGCGACAACTGACCCATTGGGCAGATTCCCGTTCTGGGGGAAAACCCGACACCTTGTAGGACAGTCTTACTCAGAAGTCAGGAGATTGATTCCCTTCGGCCTCGGGGCTCCCACTTTGCCCGGTGTTTAAAAGCACCTCACCTAAAATACTCCTCAGTCCCAAAGCCTCTGGAGTCCAAACGTCACCTCCCGGATTCAAATGAGCGGGCTCCGCCCCGCGCATGCGCTTCCGAGGCGACACAGGGGGCTTCAGGGCGGAGCCGCGCGCTCTGCTGAAGCCTGATTGGTTGGGTCACAGCACAATGGCGCGAGGCGGCGCGCGCGCCCACGCTGACGCAAACGCAATTCCGCAGAGCCGCCGGCCACACCCGCCAGGCCCGGGTACGCCCGGCTAGCGGGCAGTTGCTGCTGAAATCAGCCGATTGGCTGATGTTCCCACTGTTCTAATATTGTTCCCATTCGTCACTGTGCCTAAAACGGAACAATTAGTATCTCGGTTCTTGAGTTTAACAAGACCAATTACAGTGATCCATTTGCTCAGATTGACCCCAAATGTCGGGCTTTGAATCTGTAGGAAAATATGAAACTGCAAACTTCTCAATAAAGGCTGCTTCTCCCATGTTGGGCAAGAGAATTAGGTTAAAGGGTCTGACACCTCTGAAGCTGTCGCTAGGAGGTGGGAGGAAAGGACGGCGGCTGAATTTGCCCTCCTTTTACCGAGGATGGGCACGCATACCTTCTAGAGTATGCTGGAAACGTATATCCTGAGCCAAATGTGGCATCTTGTAGGTAGCCGGCCAGTCAACAAGTAAAGATTCCTAACTTTGAGGAATCGATGGACCTTAAAGAAACTGGCTAAAACAGCAGCAAGGGCTTAGTCTGAGACCTGAACTTAGTCCCTAGTTTAGTCTCTTACTAGAGTAGGAACTGGAGAAGAAAGATAAAAATTTAATGACTCTCACTGATTTTTTGAGGCGAAAATATACCCATAAACTATAGGCAAAAGTGTGGGAGGGGGCTTCCCTGGTGGCGCAGTGGTTGAGAATCCTGCCAATGTAGGGGACATAGCTTCGTGCCCCGGTCCGGGAAGATCCCACATGCCACGGAGCGGCTGGGCCCGTGAGCCACGGCAGCTGAGCCTGCGCGTCCGGAGCCTGTGCTCCGCAACGGGAGAGGCCACAACAGTGAGAGGCCCGCGTACCGCAAAAAAAATAAATAAATAAAAATAGAAGTGTGGGAGGAAACTTTGCAATCTTGGGGAGAGATGAAGAATCAGACTAAGCTGATGTATTTGGGAAAGACTACAGCAAAAAATGATTATTTACCACATCTTACATTGTTTTCAAAGTACTTTCAAGAAATCATATTTAATCATGTATGAGAACTGAGTATTCAATATTTACTATGATAGCTGATCTTCCTATCTAGTAAAACTGAAAATTTCTCGAGTCATTTTTTAATAATCATTTCATACTCAAATGCAAATTGGAAAGAATTTTAAGCCTTCAATCCTCTTATTTTTGTAAATGAAATTGGGGCCCTGAGTAGTAAAATAACTTGCCTAATGTGACAAGTCTGTGGCACTGGAATTTATGCCAGTTTGTGGATGCATATATAGTGAGACACTGGTTCATCTTTACTTAATATACCTGCAATTATTTCTGAAATCATTCTTCTACCTTCCCTTGGCATCACCTAATAAAGCAGAACTCCCCAAACCTGGGAACTGTATTGAGATCTAATTTTGTGGCTTTCTGTCTTATGTGCTAACATCACAGAAGTGTGAGGAAACTTAAATGAGATTGGAAAGTTAGTAACCTCATTAGTATATTAAGTTATTGTACTCCCCCTTCTCTTTATTCTCCTCCCTCATCCACTCAAAAATAAGACAACCTGAATCCCATGATATGACCTTTTCTTTCCAGATTTTCATTATTTGTCCAGACCATTTCCTCCAAACTTCAAAAATTTTTATTTTGAAAGAATGAGAGAAATAAGACAGAGAGGTATCAATCAACAAGAACAATGATATCGAAGAAAATACAATAATTTGTACTCCCCCCACACACAACACTCCCACCCCTTTCCCTATCCCTGGCACAATAATATTAAAACCATCAAAGCACATCTAACAAGGAGAAGCAGCAGTACGTAATGAAGAAAGCAAATTTTCATACTGCTCAATCCAACTAACCTATATCAAATGTCCTTCCCCCAGCTAAACTCAACTCACTGGAATGATAAAGAGGTGTAGAGGAGACAGCTGTGGGGGTAACTTGGATCTCTGCTTACACTAGCAAAGCTTAGTGAAAATTCAATAGGAATAGTGAATCTGTTTGGCAGAGAAACACTGGATACGGCTCCTCTGTCAAATTTCAGATGATTTAAGAGAACAGCTAGTTTGAGATTCACAGACTTCTAACGGGACTAATCCTCGCTCCCTCAACCACAACAGTGGAGCAGCTGCCAAATCCTGGTTAGCTGCTGAGAATAGTGGAAGTGAGGCAGCGTTTGGCTTAAGAAAATCCAAAAAAGATGTCCGATATAAAGTTTACTGTTTCAGTTTCCAAGTGTGAGTAAAGGAGCTTAGTAGGTTGGGCTCCGACAAAGGCAAGGTGAAACTTCTAATTTTATCACTTGAAGAATTAGATTATCTATTGACTGCACATTTCCCTTATTTTAATTAAACTCAGTATGGAGTATTTACAATTTAAACAACTGTTAAAGTAGAAGTTAATTCATTTTACATGTAACTCAGTGTCTCAAATTGAAGGAAATTTTTCCTAAAGTGGTAGGTTTAAGTTTTCAGCTTAATCTAGTGAGGGATTCCTCCATCCCATGGGAATACATAGTTTGTTTTATACCAAGAAGTAAGTAGCGTTCTCTTTATAGGAGATTTATTTTATTCTGCCTTCACTAGAATCAGTCGATAAAGGGAAGATACCTATGCAGGATTAGTTCAAGATCAGAGCCTTCTCCTTCGCACGTGTGTGCAAACACGCAAACACACACACACAGTAAGTAACATTTTCCCACACTTAATCTCACAGTCACATGCTTGCTGGAGTCCATCTCACAAATACACTTCAATAGTTAGCCATATACATGTACATGCAGCAAGATGTGAGAGTTGCCCCAGAGTGATTAAAGGTGGTGCACATACATCTATGTGGGGAGGTCATTTTAGGGTATAGGTGTACACAAGCCAATAGGGCCATTAATTTGTAGGTTATATTTGTCCCTTTTCCCCCAAGATAAATAAATCAAATGAAAAACACACACTGACATCTTCCTGGGTGTCATGGAGGCAACTGCCTGGAAGGTCCACTTTTTTGCACTTCCGCTTTCCTACGACAATTTCATTTTGCCCTGAGGGGCCTTCTCATATAAGGACGGCTGCTCCTCGGTATTTCCCGCATTGCCGGTACTCCCCGCATTCCCTGGCAGCGAGGATTTCTTCTCAGAGGACCGGTCTTCGGGCTTTCGGGCAATCAGTAGGCGGCAGGTGAGCAGGATGCCGAACACCAGGGCATGGGCGTAGCGTTTGAGAGGATCACCGACTAGCTGGTGGAAGAAGAGCACAGCCAACACCAGCAAAAGTAGGAAGAAGTTGGCCACATCTTTGGGACGCCCAGGCACAAGGGTCATGACAATGCCACAGGCCACCTCAAGAGCACCAATGCTTTTGCGGAGGAGAATGGAATTGATCCCCATTTTCTTCAGCAGAGGGAGGGCTCGGACATAGCTCTTGTAAGCACGTTTCTAGAGTGGAATACCATAAGGAAATCGCTGCATTAACCATGGTTTTAACATTAGAATGAAGAAAACACAAGCAAGGTCCTTCTTCCCCACCATTCCCTTTCCACACCAGCCAAGCGTGTCATATTCTTTTTTTACTGTGCCCCCTAAATAAAAGCCTTGTAATTAAGGAAAAAAGCAAGCAATCTGTTGAGATCCCTGTGATTTAAACCTTAGTAACAGCACCAAAGGTAAGAGAATTTGGCTTTATAGTTTAAAAAAAAATTTTTTTGGGGGGGGGCCCACACCATGTGGGTGGGATGCGGGATCTTAGTTCCCCAGTCAGGAATCAAACCCATGCCCCCTGCAGTGGAAGCACCTTTTATTAAAAAAATTTTTTTCTGATCATAAATCATAAACAACATTAAGAATTTAAAAGAAAATTCACTGGGCCCATAAAAACTGGTACCGATTAGCCATATCCACATTTTCTAGTGCCTACCTTGTCCAAACCCAGATGCATATGAATACCAACAAAAATGAGACAAGGCGGTAAAGCCTCACTAATTTGGACTTCCCTAATTTGGAATCTGTGTTAATTCAAAAAAGAGCTGAGTTGGAGTTTACATTTGTGGAATCTGTAAAAATAAAAAAAGTGTGTGCTAAGCAAACAGAAAAATTTAAATGTATGCAAATGTTAGCCCCTTATATATCTTTAAAATATGGTAAGACAAAAATCGTTCTTATGATCATTGAGATAAATCCCTAGGATTTTACAAGACACTACTTTGATTAGCCTGGTTCAAGTTCATTAATTTTAATTCAATAAACATTTATTGAATACCTATTATGGATTATGTGATGGAGATATAGAGATGAATATGATAGGGTCAAGAAGCTCTCAGTGTAGTGGGGGGAAACAGATGCATAAACGACATTATAAAGCAGCACGGTTAGTGGTATATAATAGAGTACTGTATAAGGTCTAATTGTAGCCCAAAGGCAGATATCATGGAACAGAGAAGGGAGGCACTGGATATACTACAAAGTAATAGAATTATATTGACCTTAGAGTAATAGATAATCATATTTTTCACTATTCAGATTGACCCAATCCTCATTTTGTAGTAAATTGATGAGATTTTATCAAGTGTCTTTCTGGTTTTGCCCACTACTTTGTTTTCATGAAGTATCCGTTAATTCATTCAATATTTATTAAGTGCCTCCTGTGCTAGGCATTGTACTCGGTACTCCGGACACAGACATCAATCATTCAAAAGCCCTGCCTTCCTGAAGTTTGAGTTTATGAGAAGAAAAGCTATAGAAGTACATAAGTGCAATAAAGTGTTATGGGTGCTGAAATAAACTATGTAGTAGGTACAGTGGAGGCACACCAGAGTGGTCAAATCTCCCTAGATGGGGACTGAGAAAAGCTAGAGCGGAATCTTAAAAGAAGAGCAGATGTTCGCAAGATCAATAAAGGAAGGGCATCGAGGGCAGAGGAAGCTGGATGAGCAAAGGCCCTGAAGCACAAAATAGACTGGTGTGTTTCGAACACTGCCCCAGCTCAGCATAGGTTGGGGGAGGAAGGGGGAAAGGGTGAGACATGAGACAGAGAAGGCAGATATGAATCACATCATGGACTGTTATGTTATGGAGCTGGACTTTATCCTATAAGCCAGGGGAACAACATAATTTGCTTTTAAGGAAGGTCCCTCTGGAAGTAGCATGGAGGATGGATTGGAAGGGGTATGCCTGGAAGCCAGGAGATCAGGTGAGAGAACTGGACTAGAGTAATGACAGTAAGAATAGAGGGAAGGGGAGAGACTCAAGGATACTTTGAATGCACAATCAACAGGAATTGATGTCTCATTGGATGTGGACACTGAGGGAAACGGAGAAGTCAAGAATGCATCCAGAAGAAGAGGGGGATGGGGCAGGAAGGAATGAGGAACTCAATTTGGAGTTTTTTAGTTGAAGTATCTCTAAGACACCTAAGTGGAAATTTCTAGTAGGCAGCTCAATAATAGAGGGTAAAGATACAGAATTGACAGTTATCAGTATGCCCAGGTAGAATGTATACAGTGGGAAAATGTGTGACAGACATTTAAAAAATGGGAGGAGGAAGAGAATCCACAAAATAAACAGAAGCAAGTGTGGTCAGAAAAGTAGGAGGAAAACCAGGAGAGATGGGGTCATAGGGGCCAAAAATTTTAAGAAGAGAATAGTCAAAAGCACCAGATGCAAGACAAGTATTACAAGAATCAGGCAGAAAGCCAACTTGACCTGTCAGGAGCATCTGGTGCTTAGAATAGTGTTCACACACTCTAGTTTGGAACAAATGTTAAGTCATTTCTCTAGTGAATGCACCTTTATTTCATGGATTAATTATCATGAGTAGCACAAGATAGTCCTTTATGAGTACTGTTTCAAGACCAGTGGTTTAGTAAAAAATAGAATGGATTTGGATTCAAACAGGCTTGGCTTCAAATCCGATATCTGTCATTTTCTAGTTGGTGTCCCTGGGCAAATTATTTGCCCTCTCTGAGCCTCATTTTCCTGAGCAGGGCTGGGACTAAGATAAAGTAAGCCTATGTCCCCTGAGTGTAAAATTTAAGAAGGCACCAAAACACTCATTGATTAAGGTAAATAATATCCACAACAAATAAAATATCACAACTTTAAATAGAGGCAGGATCTGATTCTGCACTTGCACAACACTGCCTCACACCTCTTCCGAATCCTAGCCCTGTCAGATCCTGTCTTTATTTACCTTTATTCACCTCTAGTCCCTAACCTGTTCCTGAGCATATAGTGAAACACAAAGTATCAGTCGTTCTTCTTCCCTCTTCCCATTTTAGGTTAAATCAGGGATTTTCAGAGAGAAATTAGGAGAGAGGTTGACCAGTAGGCAGAGTAAAACCCTGGGCTGAACTGAGCTAGACCCATGTGGAGCAGAGCTGAGCCGAGGATTAGGGCATCTGGCAGTTTCCTCTCACTATTAACCTAGATGTCACCTGCCCACTCTCTCTCCCTCAACACTCTGGTGATGGTAGCAGGGGGACATAAGGGAAAGAAATCCAGACCCAAGAGTTTTCCTTAACACTTTTAAGCTAGGACCTTTTAAAATTAGCAACACAAAGCTCCCCAAGAGGCAGTTCCTAAATCCTAAGTGTAACCTTCTGACATAATGAACACAGGAAGCAGGATGAGCTTCTTACAGCCAGTGCACAGCCAAGATTTCCAGATGCTGACTGAATGGCTTCTGGAAACATTCCTTTTTTGCCTAGGGCTAACCACCCATCATTTAGGAATATATTTTTATCTATACTATAGTGAAATCTGTAGGCCAAATTTCAGGTCTCTAAATCAAGTTCCTATGACTTCAGTGATCATTGTTCTCTGCATTTGCTCTAACTACATATTACTTTTTCAGTTGTTTATCTAACCTCTTAAACTGCAGCTGTAGATATTTTTATGCAGCAGTTGCCTCTTTCCTTCTTTTCTCAAGAGGAAACTGCATGTGGATAAGTCATTTCATCAAATCTTTAGTTCAAAGCTGAGTAGGTACAGATAGCATCTATTCTCCATGACTCCAGACAGGGAACGTTTAACTTGTTAGAGATGGGACTAAGCTTGGATGAGGTTTTGACAGTCTAGGAAGCCCTTTATTCTTTCTCCTGTGGAGTAGGATAGAGACATCAAAAGTATCCTACTATTGCCAGCAGCAACAATACTTGGTCTGGGCCACCTCAATTCCAACAACAGAAGGGTCATGTGTCTTAAGTCTATAGTAATTAGATCTCTAACGACTTTAATTGTTCTGACAAGTAAGAATAAAGGGAGTTGACTGAGTCACTCTCCCAAAAGGCTCTGGAAGCTCACTTTGTTATGTCTGTTTCTTTTTCATTGCCATGACCCAGACCCTGAAACCATAGTTTCCTTATAGGGGAAGGAAGCAGGAGACAGAAGGGTTTAGTCAAATGTTTCAAACCCCTTTAATCAAAGGCAGTCATCTAGCAATATCCTTGGGCTAAGACAAGCTAAATTCCAATTTTAGTTTTGCCCCTAAATTGCTTGCAGAAAATTACTAAGTATTTTATTACCTCAGTTTCCCCTTTTGTAAATTAAATGAGCATTTTGGAGATTTGGTCAAAGAATCATAACGTCATAGCATCAACCAAGGGCCACACACACATATTTTATCATTAATGAACCACACTATTAGAAATCCATATGTTTGCAAGCCACAGTAATTATTTTAATGATAATAGCAATGATTCAAGCAGGTCCATTTTTATAGTATGAGACTATATGATTCAGACATGAGTCAAAAGCATATGGAGCCTTTTGTTAGTTATACCTTTTTTCTTTTTATCATTTATTCTTCACAACACCCCAGGGGCCATGATCTCATATTAATTACATTAAACTTGAGCAGCTCACAACTGGTTTACTTTAGTTCATTTATGCTAGTTAAGTAAAAGAAAAAAAATAGCTAATATACTGTATAATTCCATTTATATAAAGTTCAAAAACAGGTGAAACTAACTTATATTGTTGGAGTTGGGATTTACCCTTGGGGAGGTAGTAATCGGAAGGGGCCAGGAGGGAGGTTTCTAGGATGCTGGTCATGTTCTGCTTCTTGATATGGGTGCTGGTTACACAGGGGGATTCTGAAAATTCCTCAAGCTGTATACACTTAGGTGCACATTTCAGTATGTATGTTATACTTCAATACAATTTACAGGGAAAAAACTATATGAAAGCAAAGAGGACACTGACAAAAATATATTTTGGCTAAAAATCTCAGCCTGGTTGATATCTTAGATCATAAATGCTACATAAGTGCTGCAAAATTTACTGTTTCAAGTATGATTTTCCTGAATCTCTGTAGGAAAAATAGCCATATGTGAATCATAGATCATTTCTTAAATGCAATAATAAACCATCACATGTTTAATTGCCAAATATCCATGTGAATGAAAAACACCTTTAAAGCAGTTCTACCTTCCACTGTCATATAATGCCCACCTAAAAAGGAAGCTGGCAAACCTGGTCCTACTAACCAAAGTGGATCCCTCCCAGATTGCATCTAAGGGGAGAAGGGTCTGACTTCCACTGTCAGTCAAAAGTCGCTCCGAAACAAGCACAGCTGTTGGCCATTGAGAGGCTATAAGCTCCCTGGCACAAATGTCAATGTAGTTTAGCTTAGGATGGCTAGCTGTGTGAACTAAGCAAAGTCATTGCACATCTCAGGGTCAGTTGCCTCTCTGAGGGAATAAACGTACTGTAACACCTCAGAGAACAGTCTAAGCATCAGTAAATTACTCTTATTATTATTATCTTAGTATTATTACCTTATCATTCCAACTATTATGTAGTTGGAAAGCAATTAATAGTGTGATTGGAAGTATAAAAGATCGCCTATGGACATTAAATAAACTGCCCAAACCTATCTGGAGTATTTTCCTAGGGCTACACAAACCCTGGGGAAATACCAGAGGGCATTTAACTATAAATTAGCAAATCATACAAATCAACAACAAACCTTCCCTATAAGGGGATGCAAACAAGTGGCAGAGATCTGCCCTGTCAGAGACTTGCCCTCTCTTCCTCATGGTCAAAATCCTTTAGCTTCAATGTGACAGGATTTGTGGTGTTTTCTTACTATTCCATTTGTGGCCCTTTGTGCTTACAGGATAGAACCACTGTCACAAAGAGCTGAATACCAAATTTAGAGCAAGTCAACCATTCATATGTTAAACTGCTTAGCAGCATTTGTAAGTGCTGTCTCACAATTTCAAGTGAATTAATGAAGGCATTTAGTCAGGGGAGTGGTCAGTCGTGTTGAATTCACGTGGGATTTAGAGTACTCTATAATGACACTTGCTAAATTGGGAGGAGGTATGGAGTGACACATACCAAACAGGCTATTCAAGAGAGGCATCCGGAAATCCTGCATGGGATCCACTGTGTATTACCCAGCAGCAAGTGTGGAGTTTTCTATATTAGCTGACTGCATAGAGGTCTGTTCACCATGGCATAAGGAAATAGCATCTTGCTCTTTTACATGCCTGATTTCAATCCCTTAAACTGGCCATTTGAATTAGTCAGGAAACCACTGAGTAAAATAGAATCAATTATCATCACCTCAACCCAGAGCATTTCTTGAACACCTACCATATTCATACACTGTACTAGATGCTTCCATATGTAATCTCAGTTAATATTTACAACAAATTCCTGTGGTAGGTTGTTATCCTCATTTTACAGATGAGGAAACTGAGACAGACACTAAGAGTGTCAGGTCTTGAACCCAAACCTACATGACTCAAAGTCTGTACTCCTTCCACTAACCTTTCCTGACTTCCCCAGTAGAGACAGGAAAGAAATTCATAGTCATTTGTTTGTCTGGTTTTTAGCAGTGATTTTCTATGCAGGGGATAATACCTAAGCATAACACTAATGGCTTTAGAACAAGAAAAAATAGTTGACAGAAAAGCAAAAAAAAAAAAAAACAACTCTAAATTTGAAAAATTGGTTTCGAAGTAAAATGAAACCCCAAAATATGGGATTGGGGCAGTTAAACTGGTACCAAAAAAGGAGAAAAAATGTGCCAGATATTTTCAAGAATCGGTTGTAAGTTCTGACATCCAAAAAAGCAGTTGTAACCATTAATGACTCCTCTACTGGGAATACTGAGTCACAGACTTGGTTTCTAATCTCTGCTCCAACAGCAGTTTACCCTAGGATCTTGGATAAGTCATTAAACTTGCTCTGTTTCAGTTTATCCATCAGTAAAATAAGCATAACTTTAAAAAATAAATCTACCTCACAGAGATGTTTTAAAGAATAAACAACAAGAGCAACAACAACACCTTGAGATTTTATACAAAAAGCCACTGCAGTCAATACATGACTAACTCCATCAATGCAAAGGAATCACTCCTAAATGCAAAACAGAAAATCCCAGAGAGTCATCCCAGCTGATCTCTGGTTGGGCAAGAAATGGCTTCTGAACTGCATCATCAAGAGCCAACCAGAGAAATCTGAAGGGTGGTGACAAGCCAAGACAATGCTACAATGACTCATTCATTCACCCAGCCACTCAACAAATATAAACTGAGCAACTTCTGTGTACTAGAACTGAATCGTCCCCACTCCCTATGGATTCAACAATAAAGCTGGGCCGGCCCAGGCACTATGCAGTGGGCCCTATGCCAGAAAGCCATCTCTAGCCTGGGGCCCAATGCTCAATGCAGGAGGGGACCCTGGAAAACGGCGGTCTGAAAATCCTCCTCAAGCTTCATGCTACTGTGAAGTTTACCTCCCAGCTAGATATAGTTCTTCCATTGCCTCCAGATGCCCCTGAGCACAGAAGCACGGAATTGTGCATACATACACACACACAATGGTTCTGTACTGCTGTATTAGATTATACCTATTTAAATATGTTCCTTCGTATGATATGGAATCGTCATATATTTCTTCTGCCTTTCATTGAACTGTAATAGACAGCTCCACGCCCTAGGAAGAAACCTACTGAAAACCCATTTGTGGCTGGTCCTCCTCATGAGCTCCTGCCAAGCTGATAGGAAGCTTCCCGGTGACTCCATCTTAGTTGGATTGCCTGCAAAACCTAACACTGTACTTAGGGTGCAGCTTGGGAGGCCTCTAAAGCAGCTGAGCAGGATATAGGGAGACAGGGAGTATACTGAAGAGGGGTACTATGTCCCTAAGGCAAGGGAAAGCTTAAATATACCCAAGGCACACACACATAAACATATAAATGTATGCATATATGAAAAGGAAAGAAAAGCAAGAGCATATGCATTTATTTATAATCTAACGCCAAACTACTGCTGCCAAGACAAAAATATAGTGGCAATTCCCCTCCACCTTTTCCCTCTGCCTTTGGTGGCTTCTGCTACCCCACTTCCCCTCCCCTCCCCAATGCAGGCTGCCTTGGATACTCATTTTGACCTGATTTCAATTCCATCTGGTCAAATGTTCTGGGAGGAGGGAAAGGGGGAAGGAGAAACACATTAGGATTTGCAACTGGGGCTAGACCTTGGCCCCTGAGTCCCAGCCACCCTCCCCGACGCCAAGGTGATCCTGTGGTGAGAGAGACATGGGAAACACCAGCTCAAACCCTGAGACAGAAGCCAGAGCTGCCTGCAAACATTTCTGAGCGTCTACAATTTGCCAGACTCCATCCACTTGCAGCTCACGTTGAGGGGCTCTGGAAGGCTCCGCAGTGAGCTCCAGGAGAGCTATTTATTCCTGTCAACTGTCAACGTGTGGAGCTATTCCTCCTTGCGTTAGCCCTAATGGGGAATCCCTCTTGTCTTTCTTCTCTCTCCCTCCTGTTCCTCCCCTAAGCTCTTTTCCTTCTTGACCTTGAGAACCCATTAATGGGCTCCCTCCCATTACTGGCAGCCTGGCAAAAGCAATGAGAAGCAGGTTCTCTTCAGCTGGGGCGGGGAAATGAAGAGGCAAAGTGACAGGGGGAGAAGCGAGAGCGGAAGTGCTGGAAACATCCCCTGCCATCACCTCGTACTCCACAGCATAGGAACAAGTCCTCTTCACACCCAACTGTGGAGAGCAGCCCAGCCCCCAGGTTGCAGAGGAGATGTTTTGGCCATTCGCCTTCAGGTGATTCTAACTCTGCGGAGGGGAAAACCTGCAGAGGGCCTGGCCCTGGGCATCCACGGGAGACAAGGTGGGGATTAAGGACTATTTTGCAGGAGAAGAAAAGCAGACTTTACAGATTTTGCAGATTAGCCCATATACAAAACAAAATAAAACAAAACATCCAGCTCTCCCTTGAGAGAAGGGGAAGAAGCAGGCTCTCGGTGACCTTTATTTGGGTCAAGTCGGCTTTGTCTCAAGGATATAGACACACGCCCAGGCAGCTAGGGGAACACCATCGGCTCTCCGCCAGGGATGAGGAATACCTTCCCTGCCCCTAAAAATTGCTTGTTTCAGTAGCCCATTCGCCCTCAGCTCTTTCCTCCTTGCCTTTTGTTCTTCCCCAAGATAAATAAACTCTCCAGCTTGCTAAACTCTTAGCTCCAAGGGAAGGAATCAGACTTGCAGACTGGCTGCCGGGACTTCGGGTGTGCTGGAAGGAGGGGAGGACTCCTGCCAATGACAGGTGTTACGCAGGTCTCAGCCCTCCGGTTTACTTGGGGGTGGGGGTACTCACTGGGCAACCCCTCCCCCAACTGGCATTCAGTGGCTCCAAAACAGTTGCTCCCGGCATAGCCTGCAAATGAAATCGCTCTCATCCAGCTGCTCCTTCCCAGCTGCAAAGTTGTTGGGGAGAAGGGAGGGTCAGGGGTGGGGGTAGGGGTGAAAGGGCTGGGACCATGGACCGGGAAGGAAAGAAGGGGAGAGGTACTCGCCATCCCTTGGGGGTGCGCTCCTCATCACCCGTTTGCTTCACTTACCATCTCACTGTAGGCATCCTTGCTGAGCCTGGGGGTCAACTTGATAGTCCCCATGAAAACAAAGAAGAGTCCCAGGGCCACTGAGAGTGCCACGACGGTTACGGTTCTAGGGGATGCCATGGGGTCACCAAGGCAGGTCCCGACTAACACTGCTGCTTTGCGCACCCTGTCTAAGGCGCAGGCACTTAGCACAGAGAGAGCTAGAGGGACGCTGCGGAGGCAGCAGGCAGCTAGAATGACAAAGGGAGAGGAGGGAGCTCGAGGGAAAAATTGAGAGACCGAGATTCAACCTCTCTCACTACAACAATCGCTGGGTCCTAATGCCCTACGCTTGCTCCACACTGGCCAAAAGCACAGTCTCGATATTAAATGAAGTCCTAAACTGAGGTGGAAACTTCAAGTCTTAAATGGGGGAAAAGGTAGGTTACGCTTCGAGTTCAGTCCCTGGACTGCCTCTGCAATGAGGAATTAAGGAAGACCGTTCTATCACTTCGCACCAGGAGTGCTTTTTATCTGTATAGTCCTTTAATTATTCACCCCCCTTTTCCAACCTCCCCCCTTCTCTCTCCTTTTCCTTTCCCTCAGTCAAAACATTAGTCCTCAGAGTTGGTGGTTTCTGCAGTTGGTAACACTCGAGGATAAATCTGCAAAGTTGTCCAGCTTGATTGCTGCCAAAGAAGGCTTTATCTTCCTCTTCCTCCAAAACCTTTCATGGCTCCCATTGCCCAGTGGTTAACTCCAGAATTTTAAATTTGGCATTTAAGGGCCTCCACATTTTGACCTCTGCCTCTCTTCAGAGGTTTATCTTCCAGTAATTCCCACTGCCACCCCTCATCTCCTATCCACTCATGGTCCCATCCAACCTGAGATTTCCTACCTCCCCTACATTCCCTTTCCCTGCTCTATCACTCTTCATTAGCATTCAGCCTTTTTTTCAATGTCACCTCCTTTGCCTTCCCTGATCCACTGCTAGCTGGATATGATTTCTCCCTCCTCTGATTTCCTGTGATAGTAACCAATATTTATTGACCATTTACTAAGTGCTAGACACTGCCCTTGACTTGTATTAACTAATTTCATCTTAACAGCAACACCGTGAGCTAGATATGAGTTCCTATTTTATGGATGGGACACTGAGGCACAGGGAAGTTAAGTAACTTGCCCAAGAGTATATATGCTAGTAAGTGGAGACACAGAATTCAAACCTGGGCAGTCATTTCCAGAGCCCAGGTTCTTATCCATTGCTTTACTGCCTCTCTGTATAATATTTTGCATCGTAAATAGGGCACTTACCTGATACTGCCGAGCACTGTAATTACACAGTGTGCGCGTGCACACACACACACACACACACCTTTTTAAGAGGCAATGTTCATTAAGAAAGAGAGAACAGTCTGGCATCAGACCCTGAAGGTCCAGGGTTTCAATCCCAGCTCTACCACTAACTCTGTGAACTTGGATAAGTCATTTATCTGAGCCTCCATTTCTACATTTATAAAATGTGAATGAGGGCTTCCCTGGTGGCGCAGTGGTGGAGAGTCCGCCTGCCGATGCAGGGGACGCGGGTTCGTGCCCCGGTCCGGGAGGATCCCACGTGCCGCGGAGCGGCTGGGCCCGTGGGCCATGGCCGCTGGGCCTGCGCGTCCAGAGCCTGTGCTCCGCGACGGGAGAGGCCGCGGCAGTGAGAGGCCCGCGTACCGCAAAAAAAAAAAAAAAAAAATGTGAATGAAAATTCTGCCTCAAAGGTTTGTTGTAAGAATTCCATGTTCGTAAATTGCCTAGCACAGTGTCTAACATAATGATACCTCAATGGATGTGGTTCTCTTTTTGCTTCTTCCGCCTTCCTAATCAACTCCACAACTAGTTTAGATTATAAGCATTTAAAGGGGAGGAACAACTTCTGTATATCCCCTACAGTACCTAGAACAACCCCTGCTGTGCACCAGATCCTAATATATCTTGATTGGGAAAAATTTGATGAATTAAATGCAAATATCCTGGGGAGTGGTAACACTTTAAGATTTAGCAATCATTTATATCTTATAGTGGAAGCATTTCAGACTCTTTTCTTATTATGATTCGACCTATAAATTAGTGAGTGACTACAACGTGCATACAAGTGAATTAGGCACTGTAGGGAATACACAGATAAATGAGGCATAGACCCTGCTCCCAATGGGCTTGTTGCATAGTAGAGAGTAGGATTTGTTAGAGAGGAGAAAATTTCTTCATACATAAAAGAAAGACTGGAAAGAATAAACCAAAATGAAATGTTTGTCTTTATAATTTGTTTTCCAAATGTCCTACATTGAATATGGCAGTAAAATGAGTACTTAGGGAAGCACATTCACATACTTAAGCAAATGATCAAAATATATATATGCTATTTTCCTTTCAAATTACATGATAATGGGAATAACTCTACTAATTATAAAAATGTATAAAGTACTGAATAATAAATATTACAAGGAAAAAATAACTCTATCCCAGTGTGCAGAGATAAACATTCTTAATATTTTGATGGGTCAATATTTTAATTGACCTTTTTCTTAAATACCTATGTACAAAATATATATAAATTATTTTTCAAAATTTAATCTTACTATAGAGTCAGTTTTATGCCCTGCTTTTTTTTCCGTTGTTAGCAATTTTTCTGTATCATTAGACTGTCTTCAAAAACACAGTCTTTTAAAAATGATTGTATAATGCCCCAGCATCATTTGAATATACTATAATTCATTTAACTATTCTCCTATTGCTAGATATTGATGTTGTTTCCATGGTTTTTCCTTCTGCATATCCTTGTATATCAGTCTTTTCTGAATTCCTGAATTTTTCCTTAAGATAAATTCCTAGAAGGTGAATAGGTCAAAATTATGAATTTTTCATATATACATATGCATATGTATACAAATTTAATAACAGCTAACATTTACTCATCACTTAGAGGATGCCAAATACTATGCTAAGTGACTTGCATGTATTGTGAGATTAGTACTATTAATTCTCTCCATTTCGTGAATGAGGAAACTGAACCAGCAGGGAAGCAGCTCCCCAAGTCCAGAGCAGGGCTGCCACCTGTTGGGGTACTCAACTTAAACCTGTATTGTTCCTCAGTTTGCTGCTGCTGCTCCTTTAATTCATTTAGAAGATATGAATATTTAAAAGACTCGATACATATTACTAAAGAGCTTTCCAGGAAAAAAATTTACCCTCTGATCAGCAGTATAGAAATATATATGCATCACCACATCAGATCTGCATTGAGAGTATCAGTGCATTTTTCATCTTTACTAATTTCATTATTTAGAATTTTGTATTTTGTGGATTATTTGTGTGTTACAACATTTTTTCATATATTTATTTGTAGTATGTATATCTTCTGTTTATGTCCTTTGCTATTTCTATTTTGAGCGTTAGTGGTTTTTGATTGATTCATAAGAGATCTATATGACATCAATCATGTTTTAAATATTTTTCCAGTTTGTGTTTGTCAATAAATTTGATGGAGTCAAATCTAACAACACTTTTATGATTTTTTCATTGCTTTTATGCTTAGAAAATTCTTCCCAATCTGAAGATTAAACATTTGCCTATATTTCCTTAAAGCAGTTCTATTCTTTCATCTTTTTTTACATTTAATATTGTTGACTAACTCTATCCTCATTGGTCTGTGATGCTTCTTTTATTGTATATCAGGTTCTTATCTTTTTCTAGGTGAGACTCAAGGCTTTCTGTTCAGTCCTACTGATTTGTTTGTCGATTCTTGTGACAGTACTATGTTTTAAATATTATAACTTATGTATACATGTTAATATCTTATAAGCCAAGTCTCCCATCACTATTATTCTTTTTCTAAAATTTCTTTGCCATTCTCCCCTATTTATTGTTTTAGGTGAACTTTAGAATCACTTTATCAAGGTAAAATAACTTTGAATTTTGACTGGATTGAATTAAACATGTAATTAATTTTAAAAGTTGATATCTTACAAAATTTAGCTTTCCCATCCAGAAATATGGCATCAGTTTCCATTTATTCAAATCCCAGTTGCTGAGAGATGTACAAATATCCTTGTTTTCTTTGTGTAGAGCCTATACATTTTTTTAAAAGTTATTCCTATGGATTTTATGCTATTTTTTTGTCATCATGAATGGATTTTTTTTCTCCATTATATCTTCTAACTTGTTGTTGCTGACTTACAGGAAAACTATTGATTGGTATTCAACCACTCTGCTGAACTCTTTTCTGAACTCTCTTGTTAAATCTATGAGTGTTTCAATTGATTCCCTTGGGTGTTTTCTGGATCGACAACTGGATCAGCTGCAAATAATGACGATTTTTGTCTCCCTTACAATACTTATGCCTCCTTTCTTTTTCACATCTTACTGTGTTAGCTACAGGCCAGCTTCTAACATTTGCCTGGCCTGGGGCAAGAGTACAAATGGAGGCCCACTTACCACATGTCAAGGAACCATGATTTGGAGCACAAAAAGAAACATGAAAGCCAATGCTTGTTACTACTGGGAAACAATCATTGTTATCAAAGAATCTATTCCTATTGAGAGAGGAAGGACTTGACAAGTTAATTTGTGTTTTCTCTTACTAAGCACTTCCGCTGCTCAAATTCTCCCTGTGCACCAAAGCAGTGTCTGACATCAGCGGCAGCATAACTCACATCATGGCATTTGGATGTATTTGCCTTTTGTTTCAAGTTAGTAAAGAGCTATCATTTACTGAGGGCTTACCATGTGTCAAATGACATTCTAGGTGTTTTACATACATAATCTCATTCATTCCTTATAGCAACCCTAAAAAGTAGGAACTATCATTGTTAGGCTTCGATTAAGTAACTTACTCAAAGTCACATGCCTGTATGTCCCTGGGCTGGCATTTAAAACCCAGGTAGGGGGACTTCCCTGGTGGTCCAGTGGTTAAGACTTTGCCTTCCTAATGCAGGGGGTGCAGGTTCGATCCCTGGTTGTGAGCTAAGATCCCACATGCCTCGCGGCCAAAATATCAAAATATGAAACAGAAGCAGTACTGTAACAAATTCAATAAAGACTTTAAATATGGTCCACATCAAAAAAATCTTTAAAAGAATAAAATAAAACCCAGGTAGGTCTGAAACCAAAAGTTCATTTTGTTAACAACTACATTATACTAACTTCTATTTTATCATTTATCATGATGTTGGCTATTGGTTGAGATGGATATTCTTTATCTGGCTCTGGAGGTGAAATAGAATACTGGATTTTTCAACTTGAAGTTGAAACTGAGCTGAGACCTTATACCTGGTTCCTACAAAGAGGTGGCCCTCTTTGTTGTCTCTTAGGGCCTGAGAAATTCTGTTCTTGATCCATCTCATTCCTTACATCTTACCACTTAAATATCTGTAGGTTTTTGCTTCAACTGTAGAGGTCTCTGGATGGTGACTGCCCAAGGGTTCACAAACTCACATGCCTGCAGAGAGTGAAGAGTTAACATAAATGTGTAAATTAGTGAGACATTAGGCAACAGAACTGGGTTGTTTTTTTGTATTGTGACCCCTGAATGCTCTGGAAATTCTGGGGTAACTGCTAATGAGGTGACCAGCTATAGCACAGATCATCCCGCATTCTTTTGGTGGTTCTCAAAGTGTGGTCTGAGAACCCCAAGTGGTCTATTATTCCCTTGAGGTATTTTGTGGGCTGCTCTCTTAGACTATTAATGTTACTTTGTTTCTAGTTTGCATTTACTTGTGTCTTATTCAAATAAGCATCATTCCTCAGTTTGTTATGGGAGAGGTTTGCTGTGATGTACAGTAGATGTTCTGCAGAGTCATTTGCCTTGTAATAGCAGTCCTGATTGAAAGACTGTGAGATCCACCCAAGAGTGGGTACAACACCCACATCTCCCATAGGGTCACAATCTGAGGACTTGCTCTGTAGACTGAAGTGGGATGCCTTAATTTTATTACTGGCTACCATCTAGAGAGAGATCGCTCTGTGCTAGGCACTGTATCATTACAGTGCATTATATACACCAGCCCATTTAATCCTCCAGACAGCCCTATGAAACAAGTCCAATGGGTTCAATTATTATGCCAGGTTTTACAGATGGAAGAAAGCGAGGCTCAGAGAGGTTAGGCCATCTTTTCCTAAGTGGCAGAGCTAGAAGTGGAGTCTGCCCCATAGCAGAGCCTATATTTTTGGATCATTATTGGTCCTTAAACTTGGTTAGCATTAGAATCACCTGGAAATGTGTTTTTAATGCATATTAGTGGGGCCCATCTGCAGAGACTCTGATTTAATTGGTCTGGGGGGGTTCCCAGCACTGGTATTTTTACAAAGCTGTCCAAGCGATTCTAGTGTGCAGCTACACTAATGAACACCTCACTCTGCTGCCTTGAAACTCAGCGGCCTCAGCTGTATCTCAGGAAACTACAAGGCACATGGTGGAAAAAATGAAAAGAGAAATAACGTTATGGTGGGGTAATTGTTATGTTCAACGTGTGCCTCTGTCTACTGTAGGTAACATGTGTTCTTTATAAGGTAGGTGTGAACAACCAGCTCTAAGGAGAGCTTGCAAGGTAATGGCTCTTTCCTCAGCTTCACAAGTGGTGCTAATCGAGCCCCTCCGCAGCCTCAGACTGAATGTGTGAGTTATATCAAAATCCCAACTGACAGGTAGCTATACTCAGCAAATACTGAGCTTCAATTTTAACCCTTCAGGTTACTTCCAAAGGAGAACCAAGATCACATGATACATGCAGCAGGTTTTTATAGCTGTCAGGACTAAGTTAGAAACTGAGCCTAACTCAGGATATGTCCAGTTCTTTCCAGAAATATTGTATTCTATGAAAGCAGCCTATGCACTGTGTACTCCCCCAGGGTGGAGTCTCTAGTCAGTTGTCTGGTCTTCCTGGAGTGGCAGAGGTAGTGACTGAAACCTGCAGATCAGAACATCCCCAGGATCCCTGAGCACTGAGCCATGAGGAGAGCACAAGCCCCCTGTGCTTCATTTCAGCTGTAGGCTCTTCTGCTCTTGACCGGAGGCAGTAGAGTACAGAGTGCAGGTCCTATGCTCCAGCAGCATCAGCATCAGCACCACTTGGGCACTTGTTAGAAATGCAAATTATCAGGCCCTGCCCCAGACCTACTGAATCAGAATCTCTGGAGATGGGACCCAGCAATCTGTGTTTTAAGGAGTCCTCCAGGGAATTTTGATGCATGCTGGCGTCAAAATTTGAGAACCGCTGGCCGAAAGTTAAAGGATTAAGAGTGGAGATGTGGCACCAGACAGTTGAATTCAAGTTCTGGTTCCATCACTTACTGTGTGACCTGGGGCAAGTTACTGATCCTTCTCTAAGTCTCAGTTATCGCATCTATAAAATACAGCTGCCAATTTTCTTATCTGTAAAATAGGTACTTACATGGAATAATGCATATAGAACACGGAACACAGTGGGAGGCACAAAGTAAGGATTCAATAAATGTTGGATACTCATTACCTTCTTAAATTAATTAATTAGTTAACTTTTGGTTGCGTTGGGTCTTCGTTGCTGCGAGCGGGCTTTCTCTAGTTGTGGCGAATGGGGGCTACTCTGTTGCGGTGCGCGGGCTTCTCACTGGGGGGGCCTCTCTTGTTGCAGAGCATGGGCTCTAGGCACATGGGTTTCAGTAGTTGTGGCACGTGGACTCAGTAGTTGTGGCTCACAGGCTCTAGAGCGCAGGCTCAGTAGTTGTGGCGCACAGGCTTAGTTGCTCCGCGGCATGTGGGATCTCCCCGGACCAGGGCTCGAACCCGTGTTCCCTGCATTGGCAGGCGGATTCTTAACCACTGCACCACCAGGGAAGCCCTGGATACTCATTATTATTATTATATTGGCTGTTCTGGATAATCAACTTTCATTTCCAATGTGATTGGGTTCCTCTGGAAAAGATCCTAATTATAAGATCAGAAACCAAATAGTGTATCTTAAACAACTCAATGGGAATGGGGCAGAAAGTATTTCATCTACCAGTCTCTTCACAGAATCATGGAATATAAAAGTGGGTGCATGCCTAAAAACAGTCTAGTTCTACCATTCCATTCAGCCTAATAATGGCTCTTAAAAGAAATCCAGGTACCTAGCATCAGGAAAGAAAGTAGAGATGAGTCTCTTTATTATTGAGCATTTGCTGAGGATGGTGATTTGGAAAGGACTGAAATTTTAGCCTCTAGGTAATTTGTAGAATTTGTGCCCTCAGTGCTGAGTCCCAAGCATGAAGCCAAGGTTCATGTACTGATGGCATTCCAATGTAGAGCAGGACATGGGATAGGTGTCCCCATGTTATTTCTCTACATCTAGATCTAAGGGATGACTGTCAGTGCTGGGATGATACTGACATTGAATTGCAAATTTCAACACTATAAAAAGCAAAGGGTTGAGACCTTATTAAGTCAGAAAATGAACATTAGCACTAGCCATGTAAATGTGAGGTAGTAAATACCTGTGTTACCCTGGAAACCAGAACATAAAGGTAGCTAGGTAGTTTGGTGACAGTTTCCAGGGTAATTCCTCCCACCTCCAACATAAGAGCTTTCCTATTATGTTAACTCTTTCTCTACATGCCCACTGGACCTTCACTCGATGTTGCACTATCATCTCCCTCTCCCAAAAGATTCCCTGATTTCCCTAAGTAAGTGCCAGTGCCATTCTCCTAAGTACTATTGTCAAAAACCCTTAACGTTTATCAGGGAACTGAAGGGCCCCAAAAGTAATGTGTATCTCCAAACCTAAGAGGTAGAGTTTAGAAAAAATTAGACACATAAATCAGGAAATGATAGACTCTTCAACTGAAAATTAAAAAAGAATAAAAGCTCACAGTGGATGAAACTAGCTGTCTGTGACTCTTCCCCGAAGTGGCTTCTTGTAAATATAATTTGTAGATATACTGCAGATGAGATTAAGATGCTTCCCAATATCTCACCTGGGAGCTACCAACCTGGAATGTAATTCATGTAAGATGAGCTGTTACCTTGGCAACTGTGACATGTAATGAGGCTAGGAGGCAGTTAATATTGTAATGACAGAAGATTCTGGCAACTAGTTAGAGATGGTGGAAAAAGAACATTGGAGTGTCAGTGTTTATCCAGCATTGTTCAAGTAACAGGAACACTGATCTGGTAAAATGTGTTACAAATAACCCAGCCAAAGAGCTCCCTCAAAACCATTCAGCTCCATATATTCAAATTACAAATGATCGTTAGTTTGGTTTCACAGGTACATCAATAGTAGGTAGGTATAACCTTATACAGGAGATAAGAATATGTCAGTCACTAGATACTGTATTCCTCACTGGCATTTGGCTCGTAAGCCAGTCTCCTATTAATCTGCTTAGTGTAAATTAGTCCCTCAGAGTCTAAATCACTTCCACGGGAACTGATGAAATCTAGTTCTCAGTTCCATATACTGGACTATGGGAGCTTCACCAAGATTCATCAAGTCACTTTTTTCTCTGATATTTTAGGTGTTTTTCTCTCCCCCCTAATTTTCAATGTAATGACTGTCTATTGTATAAAAAATTAGAAAGTACAGAAATGGAAAAAAATTGCAAATGATCACCCCAAGCCTACTCTCTAGAAGCAACCACTGAAAACAGCTGGCATATTGCCTTCCAATGCATTTTTTTCTTTACAAATTTAAAATCATACTGAATGCACAATTTTTTACCCTGCCCTTTTCACTTAAGGTTGCCTTCTACACATATTTCTATGTCATTATAAACTTTTCAAAGACATAATTTTAAGTTAAAAATTTTTTTAAATTAATTTTTGGCTGCATTGGGTCTTTGTTGCTGTGTGCAGGCTTTTCTCTAGTTGCAGCCAGCGGGGTCTACTCTTCGTTGCGGTGCGTGGGCTTCTCATTGGGTGGCTTCTCTTGTTGCAGAGCACGGGCTCTAGGTGCATGGACTTCAGTAGTTGTGGCACTCGGGCTCAGTAGTAGTTGTGGCTCGCGGGCTCTAGAGTGCAGGCTCAGTAGTTGCGGAGCACGGGCTTAGTTGCTCCGCGGCATGTGGGATCTTCCGGAGCAGGGCTCGAACTCATGTCCCCTGCATTGGCAGGCAGATTCTTAACCACTGAGCCACCAGGGAAGCCCTAAGTTAAAATTTTTATTGAAGTGTAACACATACAGAAAAGCACACATATGAAGAGTATAACAATGAATTTTCACAAAGTGAATACATCTTTATAACCAGCACCCAGATGAAGAAATAGAATACTACCAGCACCTCAGAAGCCTCCTCATACCCCCTGCCAGCCACTCCCTGCACCAGAAAGGTAATGCCATCCTGACTTCTAACACCATACTATGAGCATAATTTTTAGTGTCTAATAGTCTATGGACAGACCATATTTTACATAACCATTCTCTATTTTTCTAATGTTGGACCTTGAAGATGGTTTCTTATTTTTAACTTTGAGAGCCTCTGGGCATATATCTTTGTTCACATCTCTATTTCTTTAGAATAGATGCCTAGACGTGGAATTTCTGGGGCAAATAGTATAAAAATTTTAAAGGCTCTGGATTCTAATTGCTTTCCAGGAAGTTTGTATCAATTTACAATCCCACCAGCAATGCATGAGAGCATCTGCCTCACTGTCCATGGTCTACTTTGAGGAATATCAGTTCTTTTTTAAATCTTCATCAATTTTATAGATAAAATAGTATTATCTACTTGATGTATAGTTTGCATGTTCTGTCATTATTAGTGAGGTAGAACAAAGCATTTTTTGACTAGTTATGTTTCTTTTCCTGCGAATTACCTCTCCATGTCTTTGCCAAGGTCTCTATTGTGGTCATTGGATTTTTCTTATCAGTTTATATAGCTCTTTATACAATAAAGAAAATGACCTTTTGCCATAGTCATATATATTTTTCTGTTTGTTTATGATTGAATTTAATTATATTTTTGTCATATAGAAGTTTGTCAGATTTATGTAGTAAAATCTATGTATGTGGTGGTTTTTTCCCACTGCTAAAGTTCTCCTGCCTCCAAATTTCAGATGTATAATCATCTATATTTTATTTTAGGGCTTTTACGATTTTATTTTATTTTTTTGACCTTCAACTAATTCATCTGGAATTTGAGTTGATGCCTGGTAGTAGGGCTCAAATTTTCACGGGTATCACTGGGGTGCTTGTTAAAAACCCAGATATTCTTGGGCCCTACCCCTCTCGGATTTTGATTCTGTAAGTGTGGGGTGGGGCTCAGGAACCTGCACGTGTTACAATCACCCCAGATGATTACGTTGCACACGGGCCCCTGTGCACATTTTGAGAAACTCTTGCAAAGTGCAGTGTAGCCTGCCTTAGTACAGAGACTCAGCACCTCCCATCTGGATGACTATAGCAGTCTCCCTCAGCTTCCAAGTCACTACACCCTAAAATCCATCCTAAACACAGCTGCTAAAGTTCACTTCCAGAAACATCTCATGAAAAATTCTTCACTAGCTGCCTGTTGTTAAGGGAACTAGATCAAACCCCTCATCCCAGCACTACAACTCCAGGCCCTTCTTTTTTTTTTTTCCTATTTAATAAAAATGTTTAATGCTGCCCAAAAGTATAAAAATACAGTATGAATGGCTCCAGGCCCTTTATGTTCCTGGACCTATTGATCTCCACTGACTTTGGCACCACAGTCCCTTCCAGCCGGGCCTGCCTCCTCCTGGGCCTTGAACATATATTTTGCTCATTCCTCTTTTCATGCTGCAGCCCCCACCTCCTCTCAGGTGATTAAAATTCTATGCATTAATTCAATTCTCATTCTCTTCCTTCCTTGACTACCAAGAATATCCTCTGCTTTTCTAGAATTACCAAAGCCCATGGTTGTGTATTCTGACTTTGTGAGCCTTGTCTTTCCATCAGGTCACATACTCTCGAGGGTGCAGGCTATGTCTATCCCTCATGGCCTCTAACACAGGCCTAGAGGCCTGGGAAGCACACCTGAAGAACACGGCTAATGCAACCAAATCAGCCCTAACTGCCAAGTGATTTTATTTGTTTATTTATTTTTCCAAGTGATTTAATACATGTTATTTCTGAGAGCTAATGAAATCTTTAGCCTCTCAGAAATCCTTTCTTTGGTCCAAAATGAGAATATTTGACAAATTTCTAGAGATTTCACTTTGTAGTGATTTGGTTTGCTGGTAACAAAGTTAAGCAAAGGTTATCTTGGTTTTGGCTCTTATTTAATTCAACAATATTTCTTATCACCTATGACATGTTCATTTATTGACTTTCCTGTTGACGAGTCTAACCTTTTCTATAATATGGGATATTTTACCCCTCTTACAAATGTAATGATTTCACTTGTAGAGAAGAACATGGTTTATCAGATTAAATATATATAGAAATGTTAAGGCTAAGTAATTACATTATAGCTTCCTTAATCTCTTTTCTCTGGTCACCCCTCAGGGTTCTGCCTTCTCAAATGACAGACCTGCTTTAAATGAGTTCGATTGGATGCTCAGAGCAGGTGAGGGTGGGGGTGAGCGAAGATATGCCCTTTTCCTTTCAGTAGACAAGGTGGGATTCAAATCAATTCAACAAATATTTATCGAGCTCCTATTGGGCACCTGGCTCTGGGCTAGGCACAACAAAAGATGCCAAGATGAGAAATTATAAAGGAGCAGAAGGGCATGGGAAGGAGAAGAAAGGGGAAGAAGAGGTGAGGAAAGGAGTAGAGCTGGCTTTCTGAATAAGAGGGGATTAAGAGGAGAGAAAGGGAGAAGAGACCCAAAAGCACACTCTCTGGCCTGGTTTCACTTGCTAGCCCAGTGCAGGCCTAGAAACCTGAAGCAGTGGTTTGCACTCCAATTTTGCTCAAGAGCCATTAGAGCAGTTAGGAAGGCCACAATCTGAGTCAAGCACTTACCTGCTCAAGTCTTTAGAATGGGAAGCAAAGATCTCTCTTCTTTTCTTTTTTTTAGTGGATTAAAAATTTTTTTTCATTAGGGTATAGTTGATGTATAATACTCTATTAGTTTCAGGTGTACAACATAGTGATTCAAAACGCTTATAGATTATACTCCATTTAAAGTTATTATAAAATATTGGGTGTATTCCCTGTGTTGTACAATATATCCTTGTAGTTTATTTATTTTACACATCGTATAAAGATCTTTTTTAAAAAAAGGTATATATGCACATGTGTGTGTATATACACACACAGTATATACAATTATTTTTGAATGATAATAGCTAACATTTATTGAGTGTGTGCTCACTCTGTTCTAAGCACTTTGCATGCATTAACTTCTTTAATCTTTATCAAAACCCAGTGAGGTAGGTACAATTGATAAGGACATTTTTTCAGATGAGAAAAATGAGGCACTGAGCAATTAAGTAACTGGCCCAAATTCACACAGCTTATAAGTGGCAGATCTGTGCTTTGAACCTTGGTCAGGCTGACAATGTTTGCTGTTATGTGAGTTATTGGTCCTTGTTTAACTTACTGCTGTACTCAATAGGGTTAATGCATTGCCTTGCACATAATAGGCATATTATGCTTTGAATAAATAACTGAAATGTTGACTATAAAGTGTTTTCCATTTAAGCCCAATTACTATTAAGCATACAAATCGAGCGTCATAAAATGTAGATTCACTTTGCTGTAAATTTTATTCTGTTAAAGTAACAGAATAAAAACAATTTTTTTTACAGCACATACGTGTGCATCCTTCAATGCTGCGATTTGAGGAAGCCACCCCGCTCTTCCTCTGCCAATCTTCCAATCCATTATGGATCTGATGCCTGCAATTCTACCATTAGAAAACTATTCTTTTGGTTGTAGGCTACCCCTATAGAGGTAGCGCTGTTTACGCTACAGTAGTGAGAATTTCTAAGTGATTTAGGAGATTTATCCAGATCCACCAATGGGAGGGTGAGGCGAGCAGGCAGGGGGCGGGGCCGCGCGGAGGGGTCGCTGGGAAGTGAAGGCGCCGGGCCTTAGCGCAACGAGTTCTTTGGCGGAAGATTTCTAGAGAAGCACCGGGACAAAGTCGGGGGAAGGGCTCACGAGACAAGCTTCCAGGTGTCGGGCCAGCCGGGGGAGCCCAGCGTCCCGTCGCGTCTGTTCCGGGAGTAGAGGCGCTGGGCGCACCAGGAAGTGACTCTCCCCAGCGGCTGCGATGTGGACCCTTAGCTGATTTTGTCGTTAACCGCCTCCGGTTTGTAAGAAGATTTATAGGTTACGAAGGTAAGAGGGGTACGTGGAGTGTCCGAAAACCCGATTTATCCCCTGCGGTAGAGAAAACTGTTTACTGCGCCAAGCTGCCTCCTGGGCGGGGAGTTGGGAAGGCCGGCGAGGTGGGGGAGGGGACGACCGGACGCTGGCTGCTTGTGGTCGCATCCAGCTCTGCTTCCGCCTGTGTTCTGACCTCCCCCTGTTCCCCTTGTCGGCTCTTCTGGCCCTGCAGCCCGCCCAAGTTCAGTGGTAGCCTTTCCTAGTGTCTCTTCCTCGTTACCCTTCTTACAAACACGGTGGGCAGAACTTGCCCAAAGAGGAGAGGGATGGAAGGGCTGGTGAAGGGGGTCTGGTGGGGGAAGGAAGGACCTGACTGCACGTGGGCTGCAGTCAGGACGCAGCAGTACCCATCTGTCCGTCTGGTTTAGCCAGGAACCATGTCTGGGGCCAGGCCAGCTGCAAGAAGGGTGAACGGAGAGTGTAAGCAGGATCCTTTTCCGTGGGTGAACATTTGCTCCAAGGAGATCCTTGGCTCTGTGAGGATTAAACCTACTACATAGTCTCTGCTTTGAACCTCTCTGAGCATTTCAGGCTGGTTAGCTATTCAGCCCTAGAGAGTTAGTATACCTTGCTCTCTGGCAGCTCTGGACCTTGGGTCTCTTTCTGATCAATTCCTGAGGCAGAAATAGAGCAGTTGTCACATTCTTTTTTTTTTTTAACCCAAGCATTTATTTAAAACAGGAAACACTATAAAAACAAAATATAACTCACTTTGACTGGTATTACTATACTGCCTTGAAAACTATATTTCACTTGAGAAATTACTAAGTATGATGAGAGACTCTTTACCAGGAGAGATGTCTGGTTGGCACCCTGAAATAGTAGAGTCCTATTGTAGACTATATCTGACCATTTGGAGAAATGTAGAAGGACAAGGGGTACAGGGCAAGTGGAGCACAGTCATGGTGGCTAGTCACCAGGGAGAGGGCCCACACTCACAAAAAGTCTAAATATCATGGGATAGAGATAGCTGTACTCAAATTCCTCAGCTCCCCTGCCCCTCTGCCAACCCCCAGTGGGCCTGCAGTTTCCTTCTTCCTTCCCTGCCAGCTGGAGGGACAGGGCCCCTTTCCTGGAAGAGCACCACTCTCTCCACCTGTAGTGTGGGCCTCCTCAGTGCCCCTCTCCGTACCATTCTTTATTCTTTGTCTCCTGCCCCTTCGCTCATTCCTTTCTCTGGTTTTGCTTTTCAAATATACACATCTGTCTCACCTTGGAAAAAGGTCTACCACAGGTCACACATTTGGTAGTATTAACAGGTGGTCCTGAGTGGGCCTTAAGTTCACCACACTCCAGCAGGCACTGAGGTTAGGAGAGTTTGCGTGTGTGTGTTGTTTAAGTTTCCACGTAATTGTTCTTACGCTCACAGCACTCGCATGCATTATATCTCACCAGATTTACAGGTTGGACACATTAAGGCGCAAAGAAGTCAGGTGACACACTTCGAATCAGAGCCTGAGGCAGGGCAGTGACACATGTTGAACAGCTGCTGTGTTAGGCACAGACCTGAGTGCTTCCTATATATGAGCTCATTTAATTCTTACCACAACCCTGAAAGGTAGGTGTTACCAGTCATATTTTTATAGATGGTGACACTGAGATTCATAACACTTAAGTAACTTGCCCAGAGTCAGAGCTAGTGAGAAGAAGAGCTGGGATTAGAACATGGCCCCAGAGCCCATGTTCTTAACGACTTGTCCCTTCCTGGGAGCTGGGTGGTGTGTGTTATTGTTAACATCTGAACTCCGGGCCAGCTTAAATTTATTCTGTTAGAAATTTGAAATCCTCAGAATGCTTCCAAGCTATGACAGTTACTTTCTTTAGTACTTTGTAAACATACAAAATACTGTATGGGCTAAATATTACAGCACCCATGTCAGCATCCTCTAAATTATGTAGTGATCATGCATACTAATTTTACAGTAATAGAGGGAGCCATGGAAGAATCTTTCTAATTTTTAAAATAAATTTATTTATTTATTTATTTTTGGTTGCATTGAGTCCATGAAGAATCTTTGTTAATAAACCTATTCCATATGTTGGACTTGAAATGTATTTCATTATGAATTAAGGTATGACTTAACATTAGGATGAAATCCAAGGTAGAGGGCAAGGGCAAAAAGGTAATTTCATGGCAGATCAGTGAGGTGTCTGGCCAAGTCCATACATGTGTCCTGGGTACTCAAAATAGTTAAACATCAATGCTCAGGCACCATTAGGTAAATAGGCAACAACAGAGAGTCCTGTGTGGGAGGAAGAGGGGTTCCTTCCTCTTTCCAAAGTGAGGCCCTCCACCTGTTCTAACTCTTCCAGCTTTTGACTCATAGTTATTCCCATTATTCCTTCCCCCTGCTCCCTTCCTTTAATATTGCCACCCCCATTCAGTCTCATACTGTCTTTAAACATCATGACAGTTGTAATTAACATGTACTGAGTTTTTCCCAGGCACTGGACACTGCTCAGAGCTTTACAAACATCTTGTCTATTTAATCTTCTGCTGAGTGCTTTTTTTTAACATCTTTATTGGAGTATAATTGCTTCACAATGGTGTGTTAGTTTCTGCTTTATAACAAAGTGAATCAGCTATACATATACATATATCCCCATTTCTCCTCCCTCTTTTGTCTCCCTCCCACCCTCCCTATCCCACCCCTCTAGGTGGTCACAAAGCACTGAGCTGATCTCGCTGTGTGTGCTATGCGGCTGCTTCCCACTAGCTATCTGTTTTACATTTGGTAGTGTATATATGTCCATGCCATCCTCTCACTTTTTCCCAGCTTACCCTTCCCCCTCCCCGTGTCCTCAAGTCCATTCTCTACATCTGTGTCTTTATTCCTATCCTGCCCCTAGGCTCTTCAGAACCATTTTTTTAAGATTCCATATATATGTGTTAGCATACAGTATTTGTTTTTCTCTTTCTGACTTACTTCACTCTGTATGACAGACTCTAGGTCCATCCACCTCACTACAAATAACTCAATTTCGTTTCCTTTTATGGCTTAGTAATATTCCATTGTATGTATGTGCCACATCTTCTTTATCCATTCATCTGTCAGTGGACGCTTAGGTTGCTTCCATGTCCTGGCTACTGTAAATAGAGCTGCAGTGAACATTGTGGTACATGTCTCTTTTTGAATTATGGTTCTCTCAGGGTATATGCCCAGTAGTGGGATTGCTGGGTCATATGGTAGTTCTATTTTTAGTTTTTTAAGGAACCTCCGTACTGTTCTCCATAGTGGCTGTATCAATTTACATTCCCACCAGCAGTGCAAGAGGGTTCCCTTTTCTCCACACCCTCTCCAGCATTTACTGTTTGTAGATTTTTTGATGATGGCCATTCTGACTGGTGTGAAGTGATACCTCATTGTAGTTGTGATTTGCGTGTCTCTAAGGATTAGTGCTGTTGAGCATTCTTTGATGTGTTTGTTGGCAATCTGTATATCTTCTTCGGAGAAATGTCTATTTAGGTCTTATGCCCATTTTTGGATTGGGTTGTTTGTTTTTTTGATATTGAGCTGCATGAGCTGCTTGTATATTTTGGAGAGTAATCCTCTGTCAGTTGCTTCGTTTGCAAATATTTTCTCCCATTCTGAGGGTTGTCTTTTCATCTTGTTTATGGTTTCCTTTGCTGTGCAAAAGCTTTTAAGTTTCATTAGGTCGTATTTGTTTATTTTTGATTTTTGTTTTTTATTTCCATTTCTCTAGGAGGTGGGTCAAAAGGAATCTTGCTGTGATTTATGTCATAGAGTGTTCTGCCTATGTTTTCCTCTAAGAGTTTTAGTGTCTGGCCTTACATTTAAGTCTTTAATCCATTTTGAGTTTATTTTTGTGTATGGTGTTAGGGAGTGTTCTAATTTCATTCTTTTTCATGTAGCTGTCCAGTTTTCCCAGCACCGTGCTAAGTGTTTTTTATTATCCTTTATTTAACTCTTGCAACCACTCTATAAGGTAGATGCTATTATTATTTGCTCCCCTGGTGTGCCAGAAAACCTCCAGGTTGGTCACAACTCTTTCTGGGCTCAGCATGTAAGGGAAACTTCACCCACATGATAGCCAAGAAGTGTCAAAGAAGACAGAAAAGTCAGAAGAAACCAAGACATCTTGGACCACTAGATGATTCCTGGCAGGAAAGGTAAGGCCCTGGGTGATATCCCTTCCCCTTAACAAATCTGAATCTCTGGGCCTACTGAAATTCTGTATGCCTGACGTACAGTGTGGCATTTGCAGGGATTCAGGGGGGCACCTCAGGTAGGATACCCAGGGCAAACTTAAGACATCTAAGGAATGTTGGTGGAAATGCTTTGTGATTGCAGAAAATGTTCTCCTTGCCTTTATGTGTGTTTTTGGCAGAAAGAGAATATTTAACTGGGACCTTGTGTCTCAAAAGGTCCAGGACAGGTATACTGAAAACCAGGGACTTAGAGTTGAGATTAATTAGAAATGAATAGTCCCACCGCAGCCATGCAAACACAAATATACCTCATTTTATGCAACAACTGTATTTTCTAAATCAAATTATATTTTAAAAGTGTTAGGGAGGTGAGCTATTTAAAGGAACGCAACAGTGAAGCCTTTTTATAATATGATTAATTACCTCCTGATAAATCTGGATTTTTCTTATATTAGGTTTGCCCATCTGTTCGGCTTTGTTAAGTAGACAGCACCAAAATGGGCTCTCCTCCCAGACTCCATCTCCCCAGGGGCCTGAGAGTTAGGTCTTCTGAATGATAAGTAAAATGCCAGAGCAAATGGTGGCAGGAAGTACTTATGCGTAGTAGGTGCTCAGTACATATTTAGATAATGAATGAGGTGCTTGGATTATTTTATTCAAGGCTGGCTGATGTTGTGATGCCACTCTGGAGGCTGAGCCATGAAGAACAGCTCAAGGTAGGTACCCAGCTTAAGTCTTCACTCCTCCATTCTATCAGGTGCTAGACTTGTAGGAAGCTTGGCTGAACAGGTCTACCCAGATGCCCCAACGTGTCCTTAAACTCAATATGCTAATGACTCTGAAATTTTCACTTTAGGCCAGTTATGTCTTCCAAACTCTAGAGCCTTATATCCGAATGCCTGTTTCCTTTCTTCCTTGCTTTTTTTGGGGGTTATTCTTATAGCTCTGTGTGTGTGAGTAGCAAGTGTTCTTGCTGCTTCATATATAGCTGCACTTTCCAACACAGTAGCCACTAGCTACTGGAAGCCTTTGATGCAGAGCATGATCACAAGATTAATTGGAGATGTGGTATATATATACACAATGGAATATTGCTCAGCTACAAAAAATGAAATAATGCCATTTGCAGCAATGTGGACCTAGAGATTATCATATTAAGTGAGGTAAGCCAGACAGAGAAAAACAAATATATCATTTATATGTGGAATCAAAAAAAAATGATACAAATGAACTTACTTGCAAACCAGAAATAGACCCACAGACATAGAAAACAAACTTATGGTTACCAAAGGGGAAAGTGGGGGAGGGATAAATTAGGAGTTTGGGATTAACATACACTACTATAACATACACTATAAATCCATACAGTGGATTTATACACTACTATATATAAAATAGATGACCAACAAGGGCCTACTGTATAGCACAGGGAACTGTACTCAATATTTTGTAATAACCTATAAAGGAAAAGAATCTAAAATATATATATATATGTATATGTATATATATACATATAAAACTGAATCACTGTGCTGTATACCTGAAAGTAACACAACATTGTAAATCAACTATACTTCAATTTAAAAAAAGGCATTAAAAAATAAGATTAATTGGGGATACTTTTTGGTGAGTAGTCATTGTATTATAGTGCTAGGAATCAACCTCCCCGCCCCCCAGCTTTCTTCCTCTAAAAGCCATATGCCTGAGACCTAGTAAGCACTTCATAAATATTGATGTTGGTGCTGCTGGTCTCATTATCATCATTGTTGTCAACATCGTCGTCATCATCATTGTTATCATTTTATGTTACTTTCTGTACTGGGAGCAGTCTCCTGCTTATTAGAGACATGCCCTTTCTATTTCACATCCCCATATCCCTGAAAGTTAAGAGCTTTCTGCGATAAATCTGCCTTAAAAGAACTGGTAGGGGAGGTGAGTGCTGGTGAGAGAAATCACAGTGGCATATTTCTGAGACTTAATTCCAGTATCCATTCCTAGATTCTATTCCTGAACTTACCATTTGCCCATTTTCAATAAATCCACTTGAAACACCATCATTTTATATTAGTTACACTGTTTAATATCCATATGCCTTAAACTACAGTTCATTAGGATAGGCACTTGGCTTTCTTTTTTTCCCCTGTGTGCTGAATTAAATGAGTATATGACGTCAGTGTTCTGTTATTCACTAACAGAAAAACAAAACCCATTACATTTTACTTCCCTCTTAAAATCTGAACAGAAAGCAGACATTATCATATTGCACATTTGTGGCATGAGAGAAAATATTGCGGACTAGCTCCATTAAGAATAAGCTTTTTAATGGCCAGACCAGGAAACAGGTTTTCTCTGAAAAATGGCCTTGAGCATGAATTAGGTACTTTGCTTCTTCATATTTGCATATGCCTCTTTGGATTAGGGGATTTGAGTTGCTAGACATTTTATTCTAAATAATCTTTTAGGAAGAAAACCATGTAAATCAAATTCTTTTTCTTTCCATAGACAGGAACATGGTCTGTGTACGGTCTAACATCTGAAAAACATCCCCAAGAAACACAGTCAAGTGGCACAGGTAATAAGGAACAAAGGCTGGTTGAAGATGACCCCAGGCATTGCAGTCTATAACGGCAGCATGCCTGATATTTTAATCATAGAGCTCTTCTAGTGCTACAGGGGAGGAGGGGTTCTGTTCTGAAAGTGTACTTCTTAACGGTGGAGAGAACATTGCTAGTGTTTCAGTTCAGAGAGGGTGGAGAGGAGGAGAGAGAACTGCATCCATTATTGCAAATGTCAAGCATCCAAGGAATTTAATACAAGGGAAATTTAGGACAGAGAGATACTGATAAGGGCAGGATAGCAAGTGGCAGGTGTCTGTATTTGGAAGGCTAGTGTTTTCAGCAGAACAAGGTTGAAACATATCATGAGAGATGTGGGAATGGGCGTAAGGCATCTACATCATTAGATTGGCCTCTGAGACATTTTAGTATCCCTCTATTTCATGTACCCACTATTTATTGAGTACCTACTATGTGTCAGGCACTGGACTAGGTGCTGGGGATCCAGTGGTGATTCAAACAAACATGGTGCCTGCCCTCCTGGAACTTAAAAGAAAAAGGCAAAAGAAACAGGACTTCCAAATGACATACTTGTTCCCTGTTTATACTTACAGCACCCATCCTCCTAATGATTCAGCTTTCTGACACTTGGGTGGTGCCTTCTCATAGGACACATCTTGACCTCAAAGATTTCCTGGCTAGAACACAACTCCCATCATAGGATCATTCTCTGGAAATCTTCCTGCATGACCCTTGTCAGCTTCTTCTCCCATTGTCTTCAGTGACTATTCCAAACTCTTACCTCTCCTCGAATTTCCTATCCCATCACATTTACCCTTGCTCTTGACAGATGGCTGTGCCTGGTTCTTCACTGGAAAATTAAGACCAACAGATGAGGATTCCCTTAGCTGCTTCCCCTACCATCTACCAATTTCGCTGAAATCTTACCCCTCCTTTCCCTCCTATCTCAGTGAAATGCTGTTAGTCTTCTACCTGTCCAAGGCTATTCTTCCTTGAAACACCATCTTGGACTCATCTCCTCTCTCCCCAGGTCCCTTATTCCTTTGTTACATTCCCTCTTTCTCCCGTTTCTTTACCTACTTTTCTCCACCTCTACCGGCTCTTTTCTTTCATAAACATATTCAATTAAAAAAAATCTGATGGTTCTTGCTTCTGCCCCCAACAATTCCTAGAAATTAATCTTGCCAAATTCATCAGTGAGCTCTGTTTTGCCAAATTAAATGGAAACTTTCTGCCCCTAACTTACTCAACTTTTCTCTGCCTTTGGTACCACTTATTATTCTTATTTTCCTCCTTGGGAACACTGTCTTTGTTTGGTTTCTGTGATACCATTCTCTGATGGTTTTCCTCCTATTTCGCTGGCCACTTCTTAGTCGTTCTCATGGGATCTTTTTCTCCCTTTCTTTCCCACGATAAGTGTTGGTGTCCTCCAGGACTCTGTCCTTGGCCTTCTTTTTGAATATATTCATGGGAGATTGCACACCACTATAGCTGATGATTGGAATGACCACCTGTAAATTGACAACTCCTAAACTTATATTTGCATACCAGCTCCATCTTGAGCTTCAGGAGGTGGGGTTCCAAAGGCTACCGAACATCCTCACCTAGTTTTCCTGTAGAGCTCTTCAAATCAGCATTGGCCCAGATCCAGATTTCTCAACCTTCGCACTATTAACATTTTGGGTTGGATGGTTATTTATTGTGTGGGGCTATTAGGTGCACTGGAGGATGTTTAGCAGCATCCGTGGCCTCTGCCCCTAGAGGCCATGAGTTGTGACAACCAAAACTGCCTCCAGATATCTCTTGTGGGGCACAATCACCTCCGGTTGAGAACCATTGCCCTAAACTAAATTTACCCTCTTCCCTTTCCAAATGTGCCCTTTTTTCTCACGTTAGTAAATGGTAGCAACGTGTACTAGAAACATATGTCCTCTTAGACTCCTCTGTCTTAATCCTACCACTTCCTCCTCAGCCACATATAATAAATCTCCACGTCCTTTCAGTTTTCCTTTCTTTTTTTTTTGTTTTCTTATTTATTTCGTTCAGTTTTCCTTTCTAAAAATACTTTGACTCTACCCTCTTCTTTCTATTTCCACCACCATCATCACCACTCCAGTCCAAGCAACTGGTCTCTAGCATCTGTATTGTTATGACTGTAGATATTCACTCCTGAGCCAAGTAGATGTACTAAGATTTTGTTTCCTTTATTGTACTGTTCTTTTCTTTCATTTTATGTTGTGGAAAATTACAAACGTGTAAAAGTATAGAATGGTATAACAAACCCCATGTACCCATTACCCAGCTTCAGTAACTATCAACACATGGCCCATCTTGCTTTCACTATACTCTCACCCACTTTCCACCAGCCCCTTTGGATTTGTTTGAGGCAAATTCCAGACATTATATCATATAAGATATAAATACCACAGCATGAGTTTTAACAGAAAGGACTTAATTTTTTAACATAGTTTCATACCATTGTCACACCTGCAAATAAACATTTATCCCATAATATCATCAACTACCTAGTAAATGTTCAGATTAGGCACTGTTCTATCTCATAAAAAGCTTAATTGATATAGTTGGCTTGTTCAAATCAGGATTCAAACAAGGTATATACATTGCATTTGATTAACATGTCTCTTTAGCCTCTTAATTTTTAAGTACCCCTCCCTATTAATTTTTTTGTCCCTGCAATTTACTTTTTGAAGAAACTGGTTTGTTTTCCTCTGGAGATTCTCCCATTCTGGATTTTGCTGATTGAATCCCCTTGATATCATTGAATGTTCTTCCTCTATCCCCTGTATTTCCTCTAAGCTGGTAGATCTAGAGTGTTGATCAGATTCAGGTTTGATTTTTGGCAAGAATGTTTTTATATGTAGATGTCTAATGGGCTCTCTTTTTTGGTGATGTTAACATTGAACAACGGATTCAGGTGTCATCAGTCTGATTCACTCATTGAAAAGTTCCCTGTCAGCTTTTCGCTTAATGGTTTAGCTGTCATTAGTGATCAGTGCCTAGATCTCTTATTTTGGGGGGGGGGGTTGCAATGCAGTTCTGTTCTAAATCTATTATTTATTAGCTGGAATTCTTCTAGAAATAACTTTTCCCTATCAACCCTTTGGTTACTCTAAGGTACTCTTACAGGAAAGGCAGGATAAATCCTTGGTTCTTTCACCTTCCTCAAAAGATGATCAGTTAATGTGTTTGTTTTGGTATCATTAGGAACTCATAGATTTTTAACATACTTGATATGTTTCAATCTACTGCAGATACTAGGGGTTTTTTGGTACTCCAGTTACTCCATTTTTGGCCAATTGGAACCTCTTTTAATTGGCTGTGAGACCTAGATGGCCGTGATAGTTCTGGAATGGTAAGATATTTCTAGCACATCTAGTCCATTTTATGCCTGGGAGCTGGAATCAGCCGTTTCTTTTTTTTTTTTGCGGTACGCGGGCCTCTCACTGTTGTGGCCTCTCCCATTGTGGAGCAAGGCTCCGAACGCGCAGACTCAGCGGCCATGGCTCACGGGCCCAGCCGCTCCGCTGCATGTGGGATCTTCCAGGACTGGGGCACGAACCCGCGTCCCCTGCATCGGCAGGCGGACTCTCAACCACTGCGCCACCAGGGAAGCCCTCAGCCGTTTCTTTAAGGAATCCTTGTCTCTGTTAGTGGGAAATGGCAGGGTGCTAGGTGCGTGCTTATTTATACTGAGTTGGTCATATTTCAATGCCTTTTTAGTGGACAGAGCTAGGAAATATTTTTTAAAAGAAAATATATCATGAGTTCACAGTAATATGTCCAAATCAAATTAAAAATTATAGAGTTTTTACTTAAATCCTTTGATTTTATATTTTTATCTCTTGTCTCTTACAATTAAAACTTTAGTCCTGACAACATTAGAATACTTACAATTGACCCTTGAACAAGGACATAGTTAAGGGCGCCAACCCCTGTGCAGTCGAAAATCCACTTCGTATCTGTGGTTCCACATCTGTGGATTCAATCAGCCATGCGTCGTGTAGTACTGTAGTACACGTTTAGTGAAAAAAACTTCATATAAGTGGACCTGTGCAGTTCAAACCCATGTTGTTCAAGGGTCAGCTGTACTTATTTATTCCATCCTACTCTTTACATATAATTTCAGAACAACAATACTAGTATTATTACTAACAAATGATTACTGAAAAGAGCTCAAGATTTCTGTCCAGTTCTTTTTGTCCAATTATTGTGGCTCTGAAGGAATTCATCTCTTTGTAGTTACACCACCAACTTGACATGATACATGGATTCTTTTTTTTTCTTCATTCTTGCTTTCAAATTTTAGGGATTGATTTTTTTCTTCTTCCTTTTGATTAAATTTTTGTTTTATAATTTTGTAAGATATTTACATGGTTTCAAAGTCATATCTACAAAATAAAGGTGTATTTTCTTTTTGTTTTGTTTTTTGGCCGCGCCACATGCAGGATCTTAGTTCCCTGACCAGAGATTGAACCTGCCCCCCCTGCAGTGGAAGTGCAGAGTCTTAACCACTGGACCTCCAGGGAAGTCCCATAAAGGTGTATTTAAAGAGGTCTAGTTTTCACTTCTGTCCCCTCTGCCCAGTTCCCTTCCTCCTTCTATGGGTAACATTTTTATTCACTTTTATTTATTTTAAAAAATGGAAACATATTTGTATCTCCCCTTTTCTTAGCTAAAAGGTAGCTTAATATGGACACAGTTCTGTACCTTTTTTCCACATAATAATATGCTTCATTTTTTTAATATTTACAATTGTTATATCTTCTTGGATTGATCCTTTGATCATTTTTTTAACATCTTTATTGGAGTATAATTGCTTTACAATGGTGTGTTAGTTTCTGCTGTATGCTTCATTTAAAAAAAATAACTGCTTAGTCCTATGTAATATGATGGATTTTACAACTTTTAGTTTTCATTGGCTTGAATAATTACCTAATTTTCTCATTGGCTTAGTTTTCTCTGAACCTATTGCTATTTTTTTTTCTGAGTGCTCTAAGAGCTCTGTCAAACATTCATCAATGTTCTCCATATGGTCTAAAACTTGAGTTTAGTATTTTCCCTGAAGACCTTTTTTCTGAAGTCTCCATCCTAGGCTCCTGAGGCCTTCTGCCTAGCTGTTATCTTGGGACTCCTTTTGCTGTTCTTCTGTCTTTACCCCTGTTTCTCAGATCCCCTGTCTTCCTTTTTCTGGTTTACATCCTCATTTAGTTGGAATACAACCTCCATTAGCTTCCTGAGGAAGGGTGCCTAGGAGTAAACTTTGAGTTTTTGCATGTCTATAAATGTCTTAGTTCTTTCCTGACAATATGACTGAGAGTATTTCTAGATTTCAAATACTAGGTTTGAATCATTTGCCTTTATAAATTTGAAGACATGGTCTCATTGTCATCTGGCCGCTAATATTGTGTAAGCCTGGATGCTACTTTAAGTCCTATTCCTTTGTAGATAATCTCTCCCCTCTTTATTTCTCTAGAAGCTTTTAGGGAATCTCTGTCCGTGAAACTTCATGATCATGTGGCCCTTCTTTCATTAATTGTGATGGACACTTTCTAGTCCTTGTGAAGCTGGAAACTAATACTTTCAGACATGGGAAATTTTCCTGTATTATTATTTTTTTAATTTATTTTTTATTTTTATATTTTTGGCCATGCCACGTGGCTTGTGGGATCTTACTTCCCCAACCAGGGACTGAACCCGGGCCCTTGCAGTGAAAGTGCCAAGTCCTTACCACTGGACCACCAGGGAATTCCCTATTTTTATTTTTTTTTATTGAAGTATAGTTGATTTACAATGTTGTGTTAGTTTCAAGTGTACGGCAAACTGATTCAGTTATATATATATATTCTTTATCAGATTCTTTTCCATTATAGGTTATTATAAGGTGTTGAATATACTTCCCAGTGCCATACAGTAGATCCTTGTTGTTTCTCTATTTTATATATAGTAGTGTGTATATGTTAATCCCCAAATTCTAATTTATCCCTCCCCTGCCCCTTCCCCTTTGGTAACCATAAGTTTGTTTCTATATCTGTGAGTCTGTTTCTGTTTTATTTTATGTATGTATGTATGTATGACTGGCTGTGTTGGGTCTTCATTGCTGTGCGTGGGCTTTCTCTAGTTGCGGTGAGTGGGGGCTACTCTTTGTTGTGGTGCGCGGGCTTCTCATTGTTGTGGCTTCTCTTGTTGCAGAGCATGGGCTCTAGGCACGCAGGCTTCAGTAGTTGTGGCACATGGGCTCAATAGTTGTGATTTGTGAGCTCTAGAGCTCAGGCTCAGTAGTTGTGGTGCACGGGCTTAGTTGCTCCGCGACATGTGGGATCTTCCTGGGCCAGGGCGAACCCATGTCCCTTGTATTGGCAGGCAGATTCTTAACCACTGCGCCACCAGGGAAGCCCTCTGTTTGGTAAATAAGTTCATTTGTATCATTGTTTTAGATTCCACATATAAGTGATATCATATGATATTTATGTTTCTCTGTCTGACTTACTTCACTTTGTATGATAATCTCTAGGCCCATCTATGGGTTACTGCACATGGCATTATTTCATTCTTTTTATGGCTGAGTAATATTTCATTGTATATATGTACCACATCTTCTTTATCCGTTCCTCTGTCGATGGACATTTAGGTTGTTTCCATGTCTGGGCTATTGTAAATAGAGCTGCAATGAACACTGCGGTCCATGACTCTTTTTGAATTATGGTTTTCTCAGGGTATATGCCCAGCAGTGGATTGCTGGATCATATGGCAACTCTATTTTTAGTCTTTTAAGGAACCTCCATACTGTTCTCCATAGTGGCTGCACCACTTTACATTCCCACTGACACTGCAGGAGGGTTCCCTTTTCTCCACACCCTCTCTGCCATTTATTTGTAGACTTTTTTTTTAATTGGAGTATAGTTGCTTTACAAAGTTGTATTAGTTTCTGCTGTACAGCAAAGTGATTCAGTTATACATATATATATATATACACACTATTTTTTAGATTTCCTTCCCATTTAGGTCACCACAGAGCATTGAGTAAAGTTCCCTGTGCTATACAGTACATTCTCATTAGTTATCTATTTTATATATAGTATTTGTAGACTTTTTGATGATGGCCATTCTGACTGGTGTGATGTATTATTTCTTTAAGTACTTCCTCTCATTTTCTTTGTTCTCTCTATACCTCCTATTATTTGGATTTTGGACTTCATGAATTGATTCTGTAATCTGCTACTCATTCCTCTTCTATTTTCCATCTCTTTTCCCTTTTGTTCTTCTTTTTGTGAAATTTTCTTGAAATAAATGCCAACATTTTTATTGACTTTTTTTCTACCACCTTTTAATTTTCAAAAGCTTTTGCTTGTTCTCTGATTGTTCCTTTTGTATAGCATCTTCTTTTTTTAAAATAATGTAATATATATATACACATATATATATATATATTTTTTAATCTTGCTTTTTCCTTTTTTTTCCTTTTTTTTTTTTTTTGGCGGTACGTGGGCCTCTCACTGTTGTGGCCTCTCCCGTTGTGGAGCAAGCACAGGCTCCGGACGTGCAGGCTCAGCGGCCATGGTTCACGGGCCCAGCTGCTCCGCGGCATGTGGGATCTTCCCGGACCAGGGCACGAACTCGTGTCCCCTGCATCGGCAGGCAAACTCTCAACCACTGCGCCACCAGGGAAGCCCTTTTTCCTGTTTTTTGAATTGTCTGCTTCCTTCAGGGATTTTTTTTCCCTGTTTGTTTTGGGTATTGTCTTTTGCAATGAAGGCTTTAATCAAGTAGCTGGTGGTAGTTGCCTGACCATTCATGTTTAAGCATGAGGCTTTAAATTGATTGGCAGTTCAGCTTGAGTGGGTTTGTTGATTCTTGGCTTGACTGCTGGTGCTTGTGGGTGGGGGCCCATATCTCTCTCGGGAGATCATTACTCTGGGACTATTCAGTTTCTTGAGAGAATTTACATTGAATCTTCCTGTTTCCACCCCTGTGCCACCACTCCGCCTGGTATTTCCTGGTATTTGTGTGTTCATTTTTTCCTAAGGGAAAAAACATCCCCAACCTCCTGCTACAGAAGGATAGAGGTTTTTGGTAGGATGAGGTTGTTTACCAGTTTTATGTCCAGACTTTCAACCAAACCCTGTTTTAAGCCCTGTACCTTATCCCATCTCTATCTCCTTGCACTTCAAGTTTGAGCCTTTCCAGGCTTGTGTGGAGCAGATAAGCCTTACCTCTCATCAGATCCCCCTTTGTAGGCAATCCGGATGTAGCTTCCTTCATCTTGCTAAGTCAGTTGCCATTCCAGTCTTTTATCTGGTTTGCTCTTGTTGTCTTCTCTCCCATTATCTCTGTTCTTTCTTTCATTTATTCATTCAACAAGTACAATTGAGTACCTACAAATGCCAGGCACTATTCTAGGTGCTTAGGATACAATAATGAAGAAAATATCCCTTCCCTTGTGGAACTTATATTTTAGTGGGGGGAGACAGATTTTTAAAAAATAATAATAAAGTAAGTTATATAATATGTTAGAAGGTGATAAGTGCAGTGCTGGTCTGAATGTTTCTGTCCCTCCAAATTTCATATGTTGAAATCCTCACCCCCAAGGTAATAGTATTAAGAGGTTGGGGCCTTTGGGCGGTGCTTAGGTCATGAGAGTGGAGCCTTCATGATTAGGATTAGTGCCCTTATAAAAGAGGACCCAGAGAACTAGCTTGTCCATTCTTTTCGTTTATTTATTTATTTATTTGTTTGTTTTTTAAAATTTTTTTGGCTGTGTTGGGTCATCGTTGCTGTGCACGGGCTTTCTGTAGTTGTGGTGAGCGGGGGCTACTCTTCGTTGTGGTGCGTGGGCTTCTCATTGTGGTGGCTTCTCTTGTTGCAGAGCATGGGTTCTAGGCACGCAGGCTTCAGTAGTTGTGGCATGTGGGCTCAGTAGTTGTGGCTCATGGTCTCTTGAGCGCAGGCTCAGTAGTTGTGGCGCACGGGCTTAGTTGCTCCGTGGCATGTGGGATCTTCCCGGACCAGGGCTCAAACCCGTGTCCCCTGCATTGGCAGGCAGATTCTTAACCACTGCGCCACCAGGGAAGCCCCTAGCTTGTCCATTCTGCCATGTGAGGTTCCAGTGAAAAGACAGAAGCCGTCATTGAGGAAGCTGTCACCAGACACTGAATCTGCCGGAACCTTGATTTTGGATTTCCCAGTCTCCGGAACTGAGAAATTTTTGTTGTTTATAAGTCATCCAGTTTATGGTACTTTTGTTTTAGCAGTGCAAACAGACTAAGACGAATGCCCTGGGGAAAATGCAGCAGGATAAGGAGGATGAGAAGTCATAAGTTTGGGGGAAATGTGGGTTGTAATTTTAAATGGGATCAATGTAGGCTTCATTGAGAAGGTGATATTTGAATAAAGCAGTAGTTCTCAACTGGAATTAGTTTTGCCCTACAGGGGACATTTAGCAATGTTGGAGACATTTTTGGTTGTCACCACTGGGGGATAGTTGGACGGTGCTACTGGTATCTTTCTAGTGAGTAGAGGCCAAGGATGCTGTTAAACATCCTGCAGTGCAGAGGACAGCCCCCCACAACACAGAATTGACAATAGTGCCAAGGTTGAGAAACTTTGGAATTAAGACTTAAAGGAAATGAGGGTGTCAACCATGTGAAGGTCTGAGGGAAGAGCATTCTAGCCAAAGAGAACAGCCATGGCAAAGGCCCTAAGGTAGGAGTATGGCATGCTTTCTGGAGGAACTGAAGGTAGACTCAGAAGAGTAATAGGAGAAGAGGTAAGGTAGTTAATGGGGACCAGATAGTGTAGTGCCTTAGAGGTCATTGTTGGGACTTTGGCTTTTATTCTGAGCTGTTGGAGGTTTTGATTGGGGGGCGGGCATCTCATGATATGATTTAGGTTTTAAACAGGATCACTCTGGCTATTATATTGTGTATGGATTGTTGCAGGGAAAGGTAGAAGCAGGGAGAGACTAGTTAGGAGGCTCATGTGGTAATCCAGATGTGAGATGATATAGCCCAGTGGGAGCAGCAGAGGAGGTGGATATATCTTGAAGACAGAACTGCAGGATTTCTTGATTGATTGAGTGAAATGTATAAGAGAAAGAGAGGAGTGAAAAATGGCTCTAGGTTTTTGGGAGGAGAAAGTGGAACAGTGGAGTTACTATCTACAGAAATGGAAAAAGCTGTGGCAGAGCAGATATGAGCAGGGGGAGGTTAGTAGCTCAATTTTGGACATGTTGCATTGAGATACCTATTAGGCATCTGAGTAGATATGTTAAATAGGTAGTTGGATCTGTTAGGATGAGGTTCAAGAATTAGAAATCTTGGAGTTGTTAACATGTAGATGTTATTTAAAATCATGAGACTGGAAGAGATGACCAAGGGAGTGAGAGTAGATAGAAAGAGAACAGGAACATGGACTGAACCCAGGGGCATTCCCATTTTAAGAGGTCTGGGAGGAGAAGAGGAACCAGTAAAGGTGACTGAGAAGGGGCAGCCAGTGAGGTCAGAGGAAACCAGGAGAGTGTGGGATCCTGAAAGCCTAGTGAAGACAGTGAACTGAGGAGGAGGGGCTCATCAGCTGTGCCAGTGCTGCTAGTAGGTCAAGTAAGATGAGGAGTGTGAATTGACCTTTGAACTGCATGACACGGAGGTCGTTGGTGACCATAATGGGAGCTGTTTAGGTGGAGTGGTGGGGACCTGATTTGAGTGGGTGAGTAGAAGGAGAGGAATGGGAGGCAGTGAATATAGACAGTTCTTTTGAGGAGCTTTGCTACAAAGAGGAGCGGAGAAATGGAACAGTGGCTGGAGGGGAAAGTGGGTTCGAGAAGGTTACTTTTCTTTTTAAAGGTGGGAGAGTTAGAAGAACATGCTTGTGTATTGATGGGAATGATCCAGTAGTGAGGGAGGAAAATGATGCAAGAGAGAGAGAAGGGAGAATTGGTGGATCAATGAGTTTAAGTACGTTTATGTCTTTTTTATTCCTTTATTTCATTTTAGTAGGATTTTAAAGAGGAATAGTCTGTTATTTTAACCAGAAGGCCCTTTCACTCTTTTTAAAAATTTTATTTTATTGAGGTATAATTGACATGCAACATTGTGTAAGTTTAGGGTGTACAGTGTGTTGATTTGATACAGTTGATCCTTGAACAACATGGGGGTTGGGGCGCTGACCCTCTGCACAGTTGAAAATGCACCTATAACTCTGTAGTTGGCCCTCCATATCCTTGGTTTTCCCGTATCTGCAGTTCCATGTCTCGAGTTCAACCAACCCCAGATTCAACCAACCACAGATTGTGTAGTAATGTAGTACATATTTATTGAAAAAAATCCACATGTAAGTGGACCCACACAGTTCCAACCCATGCTGTTCAAGGGTCAACTGTATATTGCAATATGATGCTTAGGCATTCCCATGTAAGAATAGGAGTTTCAGGCTCTATTTTATAAATGAAGAAACCAAAGCCTTGGCTCATACAGTGCAGAAGCTGTATTTCATATTTACTTACCCATTATCTTCCAGGTCAGACTCAGTTTTTCAGTTCCCATCCTTCTAGGACCTCAAAGACATTTGCATCTTCTTCCAGAAAACATTCCTTTCCAACCAGCAAGTAAACAACAGTTGAACCAGTCTTTCTTTAAATCACCAACTTCAAAATTTGGAAAAATTTGTTCAGTATAAGTATCGTTAAGCATCTTATGTTGCATTTATATGAAATTATAGCAGAAGTGGTCAAGTGCACCCTTAATTGATTTTTACCCTCTCAAGTGGCACTGTTTTTTGGTGTAACTCTCCCTTCCATGCACTATTTTGGGTTTGTGTGAAAATGCAGTGGATCCAGAACCCATGCATTATGAAAACAAGAGGACCTAGTAGATCAGATAGTGTGTCCTGTTGTGGCAGCAACTGGCTTGTGTTTGAAGTTTGGCTTTAAGGATTTCTGATATCTCAACACTGAATCAGGATTGCTTTTGACCTGTATTTACCAGGGGAAGATGAAGGATCCAACTAAGCTAGTTGGCACCTGGTTATATGAAGAAATACAGAAACAATGGGCTTACATCAGGAAGTTATAAGTAAGAATGGAATTATAGCAGCTTAGTAGTATATTAGGAATTGCTGCCAGGAGGAATTCACAGAAATGGATGATTATTGTATTCCACGCTGTGTACACAACAAGCTGAAATTCTTCATACAGATACCTTTGCTGTTTCATAACTTCTTTCAATAATAATTATTGAGCACTGGTTATGTGCTAGACTCAGGATACAACTCTGAGCCTTCATGGAACATACTTTTTGGGCTGTCATGGATAGGATCCCTCAGTAAGGTTGCAGGGCAGTGATCATGTTTCTTATATCACTGCATTAGTTTGCTAGGACTGCCATAACAAAATCCCACAGACTGGGTGGCTTAAACAACATAAACTTATTTTCTCACAGTCCCGGAGGCTGGAAGTCCAAGATCAAGGTGTCAGCAGGTTTGGTTTCTTCGGAGACCTCTCTCCTTGGCTTGCAGATGGCTGCCTTTCTGCTGTGTCCTCATGTGGGCTTTCCTCTGTGCACGTGCACATCCCTGATGTTTCTGTGTATCCAAATTTCCTCTTCTTATAAGGACAACAGTCAGATTGGATTAGAGTCCACCTTAACTGCCTCATTTTAACTAATCACCTACTTAAAGGCCCTATTTCCAAACACAGTCACATTTTGAGGTACTGGGGGTTAGGACTTCAATGTATGAATCCTAGGGGGACACAGTTCAGCCCACAACACTCTCCTCTGGACCCCCAAAATTCATGTTCTTCTCACATGCAAAATACATTCACCCCCATTCCAACAGCCCAAAATTCTTAACACATTCCAGCATCAACTCTAAGTCCTAAATCTCATCTAAATGAAGTGTGGATGAGAGGTATCAGTCAAGGTATAATTCATCCTAAGACAGAATTAGCTGTGAACCAGTGAAGCTGGACAAATTATCTGCTTCCCAAATACAATCGTAGGACAGGCATAGGATAGACATTCCCATTCCAAAAGGAACAAATCAGAAAGAAGAAAGGGGTCTTGGGTCCCAAGCAAATCTGAAACCTAGCAGGGCAAATTCCACTAAATTTTAAGGCTTGAGAATAATCCTCTATGGGTTGATACTGTCCTCCAGGCCCACTGGTGTGGTGGGCCCACTGGGGTAGCAGCGTGGCCAACTGAAACCACAGCATTCGGACCCACCCTAATGGCCTAATTTTAACTTAAACACATCTTTAAAGACCTCGTCTCCAAATCTGGTCACATTCTGAGGTACTAAGCGTTCAACATATGAATTTGTGTGTAGGGGGGGATACGCTTCAGCCCGTAACAGTCGCTCAGCATGAATAATGAGCTGTCAAACTTTGTTAGTTTTGCCTGTGTAATAGTACTGTTTTCTTCCTAGTACTACAAAGTATTCCTTCAACAGTCCCCATTGGAGCCCTGCCTTCTGTTTCGTGAAGGTGGGTACTGGCGTGAGCTCATAGCCCACACCAATAGCCAAGGGCACACAATGGCCATCATCTCTTTCCATCCCCAGGAATTAAGGCAGGTGAGACTCAAAGGATGATAAGGAACAGCTTCTATAGCAGCCCTTACTATCAATATGCTGCAGTTGGTATTTGGAGGTTTCAGGGAAGATAGCAGAAACAATGCATCCATAGAATGTATGGGTTGGAAAGAAGGGTTGGGGATGATGATGAGGAGATGGCAAGGATCCTGTTAACCATGCTGCTGGCATAATGAAACCAAAGAGACTGAGGCTAGGTTACCAAGTTAATTATCATGTGAGGACTCCTGAGGATTTTCACAAGAACTTTGCCCACAGAACTTATTAGGTGTTCTACTAATTCCAGAAGCCAATTTAATAGAGACTAGAATATGGTCAGAATTTCATAATCTACATAATACTTTTACATTTGTAATACACTTAGAGCTTTCAAACATGCCTGTATCAAAATATTCTAATACTTATGTGATCATCTCAAGCAACTTGTGAAGTAGGCTGGAGAGGGAGAGGTATTGTTCCCTTCATTTCACAGCTGAGCAAATGGAGGCATAGAGGTACGCAAGGTTAAAGAGCTAGTAAATAGCAAAGCTATAGGGCTTGAACCCAGGTCGTTGATTCCTGGCCTTTTAACTCTATAGCTCCAACATAGTTTATTGTCATATGTCCTTGTGTCTAGCTGATGGATAGGGCTCTCTGTAGTGACGTAAGAATTTTAAAACGTTTAGAACTTGAAGAAAGGATTTAGTTACTGTGCTCATTCTGTTCCGTGCCCTTTCTTTCCTTTCTCTTAGGACGTGTGTCTTCTGAGGTGGTGTTTGGATGGGTGGATGGGATATTTGAAGTAGAGAAGTGTGAAAGGAATTGAAAGGTTATTGCTTGTTTGTGATGGGACAGAAGCTTAGTTTAGCTCCTAGGTTACAACAAGAATAACTCTCACACTTTCTTTAGAGAACTATTAAAGAGGCTCAAACCAGAGAAAGTGCCATGTCTGTTGTATAGCATTTGTCAAAAGCCAATAAGCAAAGGAGTGCTTCTGCTGAGATGTGAAAATAGCTTTTTTTTTTTTTTTTTGGTCCTACAGAACATTGCTTTAAGTGTTATCTATAATAGGATTTGAGTAATGTGCCTTCTTGTCTGACTACTGCAGGGCTGATTACCATAGAGCTTGGAGAGAAAATTTGTCAGAGGTGGGTTTTTGCTTGACTCCTGATTTTGTGGTCTGGGCAGGAGGAGCTCTGTGTTCAGAAGGAGACTGTAAAGAAGTTTTTCACCAAAGGGCCAGGAGCAGTCTGTGACTTTACATCACTTTACTTCCAGGAAAGGTAAACCTGGGACAGCCCAACAGCAAGCCGCAGTCTGATGGCTTGCCATAGTCTGGGTTGTGGATTACTGAGGCAGCGCCGCTGATGACCAAGTGTTTGCATGTACCTCCATCCCCTGAGAGGGAAACTCCTCCAGAGCTCTCAGGGCCATGCCATGGAGGCTTTGTCTCCTAGCTGAGATGCTGGGGCCTCCCTCTCCAACCAACCACTAGAGATAGGTTGGTCTGCCATTCCAAGGTGCTTTCTTCTTTTATTCTTTTCTAGCACTACGACCCGTTGCAGCCATCAGCAGTCCCCCTACCAGCTCCTGTTTGGGGAACCCCACATCTTTGAAGATCTCCTGGGGTTGAAGATCTGCATCTCTCCAGATGCCTTTTTCCAGGTTAACATTGCTGGTGCAGAGATACTGTATCGGACTATGGGGGAGCTGAGTGGAGTGAACTCTAACACCATCCTCCTTGACATCTGCTGTGTAACTGGCAAGTGGCAGCCCAGGGCAGAATCAACATGCAGCTTATCTCCCCAACACCATCCACGCAGAACCCAGGGCCCTTGCAGCCGAGGTAGGGAGGTGGTGCTAGTGGTGCAGGCATAACCTCATTGGTAATACCATAAAATACCCTCCTCTTATTCTCTCCTACTTCCCCAGGTGTGATTGGCCTCTCTCTGGCTCAGTATACCTCCTAGGTCCTTGGGATTGAGTTGGTGGAGCAGGCAGTAGAGGATGCCAGGTGGACTGTAGCCTTCAATGGTACACTGCTCACATTCTGGGGAGAAATTAAGAGCTGTAGTTGTTCTGTACTATGGGAACGGTTGTGTGGGAAAGGGCATCTACTGTATCCATGACTGGGGAGGAAGGGAAGGTGTTCTGGAGTGCTCAGAGTTGGATCCTGATGACTTTCTAAAAGAGGTCCCCCTTTTTTTTTCTTTTTTTTAAAAATTGAAGTATAGTTGATTTCAATGTTGTGTTAGTTTCAGGTATACAGCAAAGTGATTCAGTTATATATATATATACATATATATATATATATACACATATATGTATATATATATATTCTTTTCCAAATCATTTTCCCTGGGCTTCCCTGGTGGTGCAGTGGTTGAGAATCCTCCTGCCAATGCAGGGGTCACGAGTTCAGGCCCTGGTCCAGGAGGATCCCACATGCTGCGGAGCAGCTGGATCTGTGCGCCCCAACTGCTGAGCCTGCACTCTAGAGCCCGCGAGCCACAACTACTGAAGCCTGTGCTCCGCAACGGGAGAGGCCACAGCAATGAGAGGCCTGTGCACTGTGGCGAGGAGTGGCCCCCACTCACCACAGCTAGAGGGAGCCCGGGCACAGCAACGGGGACCCAACACAGCCAAAAATAAATAAATTCATTAAAAAAATTATTTTCCCTTATAGGTTATTACAAAATATTGAGTAGAGTTCCCTGTGTTATACAGTAGGTCTTTGTTGGTTACCTATTTTATATATAGTAGTGTGTATATGTTAATTCCAAACTCCTAATTTATCCCTCCCTAATCTTTTTGTTTCTATCTGGAAAAAGCCTAAGGGAAGGAATAAGCCTAGCTGATAGGAAGGGAACTTGGCAAAACTTTGAATAATATAGAAGAGCCTTCTTGACATTAGACTCATGAGGCATCATAACAATACAATAGGTTTCAAACTATTTTTAGCAGTAGGACCTTTTCTTTGAACAAAGTCTTAGGCCAAACTGCAACATAGAAAAAAGATTTTCTTTCCCCTCTACCTCACTTCTAGACAGCTCCTGAGGCTCCATGTGAAAGCCTCCAATATAGCAGAAGGAGCACTTGAGTTATAGTCAAGGTTCTCTTCTTGGTATAGGTCCTTATGTGCTGTGTGAGTCACTAAGTTGTAAAATAACACATCTAGTCTCTCAAGCTGAAAGGCCTACAGAGATATTGCAAGGGAAAGCGCATTGGAAAAAATGAAGCAGCTCCAAAAGCATTTCTTTCATTGTTATGCAGAAGTATGTTAGATCTAAAGGGAAGATGGCAGAGCCCTCCCTGCTTTCTGTACGTTTCTATAAAGCTGAAGCTCCCCACCCCCATCTGCTTGGCTTACATTTTGAGTTATGGCACGTGGGCCTCTCTTTTGCAGGCATCACCAACTGTGAATTCCATACTGGTCGAGCAGAGAAGATTTTGCCACAGCTACTGAAGTCAAAGGAAGATGGGCAGTTAATTGTTGCTGTAGTGAACCCAGCCCGGGCCGGGACTGCGTAAGGATGACTAGATTTCCTGCTACAGAGCTAGTTAGGTATTCCCATGATGTCCACCAGCTTTGGTCTCTCATTTCTATACCATGTTAAGGCTGCTCTCAGTGAGCTGGCTCTGAACCTGCTTCTCCTCTTTTCCTAACCAGTGCTATGTGCCAGCCAGTTGCAAGTTTATGATAACCTGGACCATGATAGTTTAATTATATTAATAGCAATGTGTTTCTTCCTTTAGATTACCAGGTGGTTCAAGCCATTCGAAACTACGGGGCCATCCGCATACTAGTTTTTGTTTCCTGCAAGCCCCATGGTGAAATCACAAGGAACATCATTGAGTGAGTCTTGACTTCGTTTTTAAATTATTTTTCCTGGGCTTCCCTGGTGGCGCAGTGGTTGAGAGTCTGCCTGCCGATGCAGGGAACATGGGTTCGTGCCCCGGTCCGGGAAGATCCTACATGCCACGGAGCGGCTAGGCCCGTGAGCCATGGCCGCTGAGCCTGCGCGTCCGGAACCTGTGCTCCGCAACCGGAGAGGCCACAACAGTGAGAGGCCCGTGTACTGCAAAAAATTAATTAATTAATTTTTCCTGATGGTCAAAGTAATCCTTATTGTTATGCTTATTGTGCAGAATTTGGAAAGTGTACAGAAGTATAAAGAAATAAAAACGTCATTATACTGTCATCAAGAGTCAATTATAGGGCCAGGTCTTGGATGAGGCAAATAAAGCAACCCACATCAGGTACAAAATTTAAGAGGATGCCCCAAATCTTAGTAATCAAGTTGCATTTTTTTTTTTTTTTTTTTTTTTTGCGGTACGCGGGCCTCTCGCTGTTGTGGCCTCTCCCATTGCGGAGCACAGGCTCCAGACGCGCAGGCTCAGCGGCCATGGCTCACGGGCCCAGCCGCTCCACGGCATGTGGGATCTTCCCGGACCAGGGCACAAACCCGTGTCCCCTGCATTGGCAGGCGGACTCTCAATCACTGCGCCACCAGGGAAGCCCCAAGATGCATTTTTAATGCAGTATTTTCAGAAATTAAATTGTCCAAAATACCTGTGAACAAAATATTAAGTTTTTTTAAAAAGTGAGATCCACTCCTGTACTTGGTAAGCCATGCCTCAGTCACCTTACTCTAGTCCTGGCCCTAGTTCCGATAAAACTGTATTTATGAAAGCAGGCAGCCAGCCTGCTGGCCATAATTTTACAATTTGACTTTCCAAATTATTGCATCAAGATATCATTTGTCTTGATTACTGAGTTTTTGGCACCCTCTTAAATTGTGCACCCACGGGGAATGCCTTCTGCTTCACTCCCAGTTCTGGCCCTGCTCAATTATTTTGATTTTTGAAATGTTTTCTTCTTGTAATCTCTCTCTCTTTTTTACATAAATAACACAATTGCTTTGTAATATTGGAACAACATAGGTGGGTATAAAGTACAGATGAGGGAATTCCCTGGCGGTCCAGTGGTTAGGACTCTGCACTTTCACTGCTGAGGACCTGGGTTCAAGCCCTGGTCTTGGAATTAAGATCCCACAAGCTGTGTGGCACAGCCAAAATAAATAAATTAATAAATAAAGTACAGATGAAATACCTAGATGAAGCAAATGAGAATTAAAAGGAAATAAATTGAGCTTTCAAGTCAGTGAGCTAGAAGAACAATAAAGCTAACGAAAACTGAAGGAAGAAATCAATAACATTTTAAAAATCCAGAAATTAATGAACTACAAAGGCAAGGCAGAAACAGAGACACAGAAATAGAGAACAAATGTATGGACACTAATGGGAAGTGGATGGGGGGATGAATTGGGAGAATGGGATTGACATATATACACTAATATTTATAAAATAGATAACTAATAAGAACCTTCTGTATAGCACAGGGAACTCCATTTTGCTGTACAGTAGAAACTAAGACAACATTGTAAAACAACTACACCCCAGTAAAAAAAAAACAAAAACCTATAGACTCAACAAATAAACCAGAAGGTGTTATTGGAAGAAGAAAATAAAATAGATAAGTAAACCTAATCAAGAATATGAAGTCTTAAATGAGAAAAAGGAGCATAACTATAGATATGAAGAAATTTTTAAAAATATAAGAAAGTACTTTGTATAACTCCTTCCTAATACGTTTGGAAACCTAGATGAAATGGGACATTTCCCGGAAGAATGCAAATGGCTAATATTAATTCTAGAAGCTACAGTAAACCTAAACACACCAGTACCCATGGGAAAAAATTGAGAAAGTTGTCAAAGAGCTGCTTCTACCCAAAATAAAATCATGAGGCCTGTATATTTTCACACTTATTTCCTTATCTTTTCCTGCATACTCTTCCAGTTGTCCTTTATTTTTATTTTCATTATACAGTTTAAAAATGTTTTTATATACATATCATGAAGGTGGCACCTCAAATCAATGGGGGAACAAATGAACTATTTAATAGATGATGGTGGACAACTGGGTAGCTAAGGCAAAAAAAAAAAAAAAAAAAAAAAGATTGGATCTACATCTCATGTTGCAGACCAGGATAAATTATAGAAGAGTTAAGAGATTTAAGTGTAAACAGGGGAAATCATAAATGTACCCTAGGAAATCAGAGAATTTTTTTATAATCTTGGAGTGCAGAAGCCCTTTCTAACTATGAAAATTCAGAAGACATATAATAAAAGGTTGTTAAATTTGGCTACATAAAACAAAACCTCCTTCATTACACCATACACAGAAATGAATTCAAAATGGATTATAGAAGTAAATGTAAGAGCTTGAAACATGGGAGTAAATCTTTGTGAACTTGGGTTAGGCAAAGCCTTCATACATATAACATCAAAGACCCAAGGAACAGCTACAAGAAAGTGTGTGTGTGTGTGTGTGTGTGTGTGTGTGTGTGTGTGTGTAATTGAACATCATCAAAGTTAAAAAAAACTTTTTGTGCTGCAAATGATACCATCAAGAAAGTGAAAAGATGAAAAGACAACCCACAGAATGGGAGAAAAGATTTGAAAATCATTTACCTGATAAGGGACTGGTATCCAGAAGCCAGACACAAAAGGCCACTTATTCCGTTTATACGAAAATGTCCAGACTAGGCAAATCTCTAGAGACAGACAGTAGATTTATGGTTGTCTAGGGCTTAGGGTGGGGGGTTTCAGGAGAAATGGGGAGTGACTGCTAAGGGGTTAATGAAAATATTCCAAAATTGATTGTTGTGATAGATGCATAATCCTGTGAATATACTAAAAACCACTGAACTGAATAAGTGGTTGAGCTGTGAATGATATTGCAATAAAACAGTTTTAAAAATCAATAACTTGCATGATAAAAAACACCAAAAGCAAAGAGAGGAAACAATGTACAAACTGGAAAAAAATTTGCAGTTCATATTACAAACTTTTTTCCTTAATTTATTAACAAACTCCTGGAAATCAGTAAGAAAAACAACAGCGCAAAAGAAGAATGAATGCAAGATATAAAAAGAAAACATAAATGTGTATGAACCATGAAAGGATGCTCAGTCTCTTCCATTATAGTGGAAATGCAGATTAAAAGTACCCTGAGATACCACTTTTTGTATCTCAGGTTGGCAAAAGTTCCAAAGTTTGATAATGCACTGTTGGCAATACTATGGGGAAACATGAATTCTAAAAAGTTACTGGTCAGAGTGTAAATTGGCACTATCCCATGGAAGGAAATTTAGCAATATAGATTAAGATCATAAATGTATATATACCTTTTGACCCAGTAATTCCATTCCTGAGGCTTTATCCTACAAATATACTGACACACATGTAAAATGACATGCATTGATTGATTGATTGATTGCAATATAACAGCAAATGATGAGATGTCCTAAAAGTCCATCAGTGAGGAACTAGTTAAATCAAATATGTACATCCATACAATGGAATACCATGCTGCTATAAAAAAGAATGAAGATGTTCTCTGTTTACTGATACGGAAAGATCTCTAAGGTACGTTATTTTCTGTTAACAACTTTATTGAGATATAACTCACATATCATAAAATTCAACCTTAATTAAAATGTACAATTCAAAGGTTTTTGGTACATTCTCAGACTTGTGCAGCCATCACTACTGTCTAATTGTGAACACTTTCATCGCTCCAAAAGAAACCCTGCACTTCTCACCTGTCACTTCCCATTTTTTCCCAACCCCCTGGCCCTAGGCAACCACTAATCGACCTTATGTCTGTATGGATTTGCCTATTCTGCAGAATTCATACAAGTGAAGTTCTTTGCAAATGTGGTCCTTCACATCTGGCTTCTTTCTCTTAGCATGATGTTTGTAAGGTTCGTCTGTGTTGTAGCATGTAGCAGTACTTCATTCCTTTTTGTGGCTGAATAATATTCCATTCTATGGATATATACCACATTTATTCACTCATCAGTTGATGGACACTTAGGTTGTTTCCACCTTTTGGCTCTTATGAATAATGTTGCTATGAACATTCATGTGCTAGTTTTTGTGGGGACATATGTTTTCATTTCTCTTGGGTAGATACCTAGTAGTGTAATTACTGGGTCGTATGGTACCTATTTTAACCTTTTGAGGAACTGCCAGACTATTTCCAAAGCAGCCTCCCATCTTAAATTCCCTCCAGCGGTATATGAGTGTTCCAATTTCTCTACGTCTTTGTTAACTCTACTGTCGTCTTTTTTATTATACACATCCTAATGGGTGAGAAGTGGTACCTCCTTGTGTTTTTGATTGCATTTCCCCATGGTTAATGATGTTGAACATTTTTTCATATGTTTATTGGCCATTTTTATATATATATATATCTTTTTTTTTTTTTTTTCGGTACGCGGGCCTCTCACTGTTGTGGCCTCTCCCGTTGTGGAGCACAGGCTCCAGATGTGCAGGCTCAGCGGCCATGGCTCACGGGCCCAGCCGCTCCACGGCATGTGGAATCTTCCCGGACCAGGGCACGAACCTGTGTCCCCTGCATCGGTAGGCGGACTCTCAACCACTGCACGACCAGGGAAGCCCTATATATATCTTCTTTGGAGACCTGTCTATTTAGATCTTTTGCCCATTTTTCAGTTGGGTCATCTTTTTATTATTGAGTTTTAAGAATTCTTTTAAAATTCTAGATATAAGTTCCTTATCAGATATATGATTTACAGAAATTTTCTTTTCTGTGGGTTGTCTGTTCACTTTCTTGACATTATCCTTTGAAGCACAAGGTTATTTAATTGTGGTGATGTCCAGTCTGTTTTTTCTTTTGTGGCTTGTGATTTTGGTTCTGAATAGAAATAGCAAGGTATGCAGAATTGTTGATATAATGATAGCTATCTTTGTAAAAACGGACAAAAGGTGAAGAGAATATTGATTTGTATTTGCTGTATATGCATACAGAAACTGGTAAGTTTTATAAGAAACTGATTAGTAGAAAAAAATTAAGAAAAAAAAAGAATTTCCCTGGTGGTTCAGTGGTTAAGTCTCTGTGCTTCCACTGCAGAGGGCACCAGTTCGATTCCTGGTCGGGGAACTAAGGTCCTACATACTGCGATGTGTGGCCCAAAAAAACAAAAACAAAAACAAAAAACTGATAATAGTAGTTATCTATGGTGGGGGAAAACTGCAGGGATGGGAGTCAGAGGTGTGGAGAAACTTCACTATATACCTTTATATGTTTCACTTTTGAATAAAATGAAAATATTTATTTTGCAAAACAATAGATTAAAAAATGCAACGATTAAGAGTAAGCCTAGGATTCTGCTAACACTCAGACTGAGTAAAACAATAAACATGGCCTCAGAAAGGCAAGAAAAAGTTACTTTGAAAAGACAGTGTGTGCATATGGTAGGAAAAAAAAACAGTACATAAGAGTGCATGTGCATGCAGTGAATAATGAGTCTTCTTATTCCTGGCTCCTAGTCCTTCAGATGTCACCACTCTTCCTAGTTTCTTGTGTAGCCTACCAGATATATTCTGTGTGTGTGTGTGTGTACATCGCTCTTTCTTTTGTAAACAGATAGAAACAGACTATAAACACTGTTCTGCTGGACCTAGAGATTATCGTATTAAGTGAAATAAGTCAAAGCCAAAAAAATCATATGATGTCACTTATATGTGGAACCTAAAAAAGTGATATATAAACAAACTTATTTACAAAACAGAAATAGACTCACAGACGTAGAAAACAAACTTATGGTTACCAAAGGGGATAGCGGTGGTGGTGGGGGAGATAAATTAGGAGTTTGGAATTAACGTATACACACTACTGTGTATAAAGTAGGTAAACAACAAGGACCTACTGAATAGCACAGGGAACTATACTCAGTATCTTGTAATAACCTATAATGGAAAAGAATTTTAAAAATATATATATATATGTATAACTAAATCACTTTGCTGTACACCTGAAACTAACACAACATTGTATATGAACTATACTTCAATTTAAAAAATTTTTAAAAACTCACTATTCTGCACCATGCTTGTCACTTAACAGTAGATTTTGGAGATTGTTCTACAATGATGTAGGATCTGCATCAGTACTTAAAGGTCTACTTAATTTTTAAAATAGGCTGTATAGTTTTAACTTACATAAATATATAATTTAACTTGTCCCTTTGAAGGGACATTCATCCTAATGAATTTTGAGGTTGTTTCTACTCTATTGTTACCACAGTGTTGCAGTGAATGTCCTTGTACATATATCTTTGTGTATTTTTGCAATGACTATGTATATGTGATGAATAAGTGTATGTGATAGTATATTTATTAGATAAATCCCTGATGTGGAATTGCTGGGTTAAAGGATATATGCTCTTAACGTTTTCATGTATTTTCTAACAGAGCTCTAGAATCAACTTATCAAAAATATTCTTTTGGGCTTGTGATTGGAATTTATTGATTCCAATTAATTTAAGGAGAATTGAAATCTTTTACAGTATTTTTTCTATACAGGTATGTGACCTATCTCTTCAATTACTCTAGGCTTATGGAATTCTCTAAATATAAACACGTATTTTTTTCCCAATACAGGTCTTTTTTCTTAAGATTAATACAAGATATTGTAAAGTTTTTATTGCTTTTATGACAGGGACCTTTTTCATGATATTTTCTAACTCGTTATTGCTGATTTTGTGTCAAGCTACCTATTCTTTTATTTGTTTTACAGGTTTTCCAGTTGATTCTCTTTCATTTTCTTGGTAGCTGGCCATATGATCACCATATAAAAGCAGTTTTGTCTCTCTCCTTCTAATACTTTTTTTTTCTTATTACATTGGATAAGAAGATGTTCCAGTGTAGGAGTGATAGTGAATATCTTGTCTTGTTCCTTATTTGAATAGGACAGTGCTATTTAAACGACTGAGTGTTAGCCAGGGAAACAAGAACTCATCTGGTTTGTTGGTTTGAGTGTAAATTAGTACAACCTTTTTTAACAAGGTTTAAAAAGGTTTAGTCATACATATCTTAGGGCCTTAAAAACATACAGGCCCTTCAACTCAGCAGTTCTTCTAAATAACTAAAAATGTAAGCAAAGATATAACTATAAGAATATTCATGAAGGGATTTTTTGAAATAGCAAAAGGTTAGAAACAGCTTACATTTCCAATAGCAAGGAATTAGATAAATAAGCTACATTACATTTATTTAATGAAATACCATATAGCCAATAAAAGTGAGGTAACTACATATAGTGGAGAGATGCTCATGATGTGTTATTATGTGAAGAAGCTGTTGTAAAACAGTGTGTATAGTATGTACAGTGTGACTCCACTTTAAGAAACCAATTTAAATGTACATATTTGGAAAGATATATCCTGAAAAGTTAGAAGCATGTATTCTTCTCTGAATGGTGAGTTTATAGGTGAATTTTTGTTCTCATTTTTACTTGACTTCCTGTGATAAGGGAAAAAGTAATTTGCTTAGGAAGTTTTCAGTAGAATAATTCAGTAATATATATATTAATAACCTATTGTGTGTAAATCATACAGAAAAGTATGACTCAGGCCCCTTGCTCCATTCACCATTGAACCCCTACTCTGTGTCACACACTGAGAACACAGAGATGAATAATAAGCAGTTTTTGCCTCATTTCTAGCCTCAAAAAGATTATATACTCCCATGAGGAAGATGGTTTAAAAAACCCAGGTAGTTACATTAAATGTGATAGCTGTGGGAACACAGAGGAAGGGCTTAAATTTTAAGGAATTGTGTTCCTGTAGTTTCTCCTTGGTTTATCAAACTGAATATTTTTTCTTTGAATTTTTGAATTTTATTTTATTTATTTTTTTATACAGCAGGTTCTTATTAGTTATCATTTGCCTTATGTATTGAGGTGCTTCTATGTTGGGTGCGTATATATTTATAATTGTTACATCTTCTTCTTGGATTGATCTCTTGATCATTATGTAGTGTCCTTCCTTGTCTCTTGTAACATTCTTTATTTTAAAGTATTTTATCTGATATGAGTATTGCTACTCCAGCTTTCTTTTGATTTCCATTTGCATGGAATATCTTTTTTCCATCCCCTCACTTTCAGTCTGTATGTGTCCCTAGGTCTGAAGTGGGTCTCTTGTAGACAGCATATATATGGGTCTTGTTTTTGTATCCATTCAGCGAGCCTGTGTCTTTTTTTTTTTTTTTTTTGCGGTACGCGGGCCTCTCACTGTTGTGGCCTCTCCCGTTGCGGAGCACAGGCTCCAGACGCACAGGCTCAGCGGCCATGGCTCACGGGCCTAGCCGCTCTGCGGCATGTGGGATCCTCCCGGACCAGGGCACGAACCCGTGTCCCCTGCATCGGCAGGCGGACTCTCAACCACTGCACCACCAGGGAAGCCCGAGCCTGTGTCTTTTGGTTGGAGCATTTAATCCATTCACATTTAAGGTAATTATAAATATGTAAGTTCCTGTTACCATTTTCTTAATTGTTTTGGGTTTGTTTTTGTAGGTCCTTTTCTTCTCTTGTGTTTCCCGCCTAGAGAAGTTCCTTTAGCATTTGTTGTAGAGCTCGTTTGGTGGTGCTGAATTCTCTTAGCTTTTGCTTGTCTGTAAAGCTTTTGATTTCTCCATCAAATTTGAAGGAGATCCTTGCCAGGTAGAGTAATCTTGGTTGTAGGTTCTTCCCTTTCATCACTTTAAATGTGTCATACCACTCCCTTCTGACTTGTAGAGTTTCTGCTGAGAAATCAGCTGTTAACCTTATGGGAGTTCCCTTGTATGTTATTTGTCGTTTTTCCCTTGTTGCTTTCAATACTTTCTTTGTCTTTAATTTTTGCCAATTTGATTACTATGTGTCTTGGCGTGTTTCTTCTTGGGTTTATCCAGTATGGGACTCTCTGCACTTCCTGGACTTGGGTGGCTATTTCCTTTTCCATATTAGGGAAGTTTTTGACTGTAATCTCTTCAAATATTTTCTCAGGTTCTGTCTCTCTCTCTCTCTTCTCCTTCTGGGACCTGTATAATGCGAATGTTGTTGTGTTTAATGTTGTCCCAGAGGTCTCTTAGGCTGTCTTCATTTCTTTTCATTCTTTATTCTGTTCCACAGCAGTGAATTCCACCATTCTGTCTTCCAGGTTACTTATCCATTCTTCTGCCTCAGTTATTCTGCTATTGATTCCTTCTAGTGTATTTTTCGTTTCAGTTATTGTATTGTTCATCTCTGTTTAGGTGTTTGTTCTTTAATTCTTGTAGGTCTTTGTTAAACATTTCTTGCATCTTCTCCATCTTTGCCTTCATTCTTTTTCCGAGGTCCTGGGTCATCTTCACTATCATTATTCTGAATTCTTTTTCTGGAAGGTTGCCTATCTCCACTTCATTTAGTTGTTTTTCTGGGGGTTTATCTTGTTCCTTCATCTGATACTTAGCCCTCTGCCTTTTCATCTTGTCTATCTTTCTGTGAATGTGGTTTTCATTCCACAGGCTGCAGGATTGTAGTTCTTCTTGCTTCTGCTGTCTGCCCTCTGGTGGATTAGGCTATCTCAAACTGATATTATGATTTCTTTCTACAGGTTGTGCTGTCCTCCAAACTCTGCCAAGAAGCTCCTTGGCGAGCCTTTCGTCCTAAGACAAGCTGTGCCTGTGGATCTGTTCCCCCACACCCCGCACTGTGAGCTGGTGCTTCTCTTCACTCAATAAGCAGCCTCCTACAAGCCTGCAGGTTCTTTTTTAAGGCTGAAGTGTCAGTAACTTCCAGGTCTAGCATATTGCTACATCGCTGACCCTGAGAGCATTACCGAGGAAACCAATCTTTGGACCCTGAGCAGGAAGAATATAGTGGACCTCCTACCTGAGGTAGATTTATAACCTTAGTTTTCACGTTTGCTGCCTCTCTTGCGTGTTTGCCTGGTTGTGACCACTCCTTAGCCCTGGATCTGGACTGTTCCTTCTTTTTGCTGTCAGTCTATCATGGCTCCCTTGATCCTAGTTTACAGTCTGTCTCCTCTGTCTAGCTCTGCCTGTGGTGGAGTGACAACTGAGCTTTTTTCCACATCTGGTCATAATTTCACATTGACTCGGGTTTCTGTATTTGCCTGGAGATTTTACTAGATGTGTTCTGCATTCATGAGGTAGCCAAGGATTAGAACTAGAAACAAGTCTAGCTTTTTTAAAAAGCAGAGTAAGCTATGAAATGATTGCAGAGTGACTGTGTGATCTCAGTAGAGATTCATTACTTTGGGTTTTCTAGGCTTTGAGGCTTCCAGAACAGCTTTTAAAAATGTGGTTTCCCTTAGGAGCAATACCACCAATTAGCTCTCACCTGTGGAGGGAGACGTGGTTGTAGTAGAGACCCTATGGGAAAGGAGAGCTTCAAAGAAGAAACTGAATACCTATAATTGGGCTGTGTAGTATGGGTATTGAAACTGACGTTCTCTAGTCATGATTTCTTCAACTCCGGAGTTGTTCTTGGATACGTGCCCAACAATTAAATTATGTTTTGAATCTTAACAGACTAAGGACGTGTAACTTAGTGAGCACTGTCTGATTTACAAACTGATATCAGGTCAGCTAGTGTTTTTAATTTTTCTCAATCCTAAATACCTCTAGAGAAGCCCCTTTCTCAGAAAAATATGGCTCTTAAAGCTACTATATAAATATCCATATAAAAAATATTAGAAGGAAATAATCTAAAATGACAAAAAAATGTTTATTAATGGTAGTCAGATAAGTTTTATTCCCATTTCCCTATTTTTCATTTTATGTAAATAATATATATTTGTATATTACATACATTATGTTTCCATTTCCCTAGTTTATTTTATATAAATAATATTATTTTTGTAGCTGAAAAACCTTAATGTAAAACATAAATGAAAAGTGACTTTTATTTTCTCCTCCTTTGTTGCCTATATCTGTAAATGGCAATCCCATCTATTAGTTATGTAAACCGGAAGTTGGAGTTATCTTTCTCATTCTCATATCCAACTGCCGACAAGGTGGATTCCACCTGGATATCTTCTAGGTACTCTGAAATCAACATATCTAATGTTGCATGCTTCACATCTTTCCCCCAAACCTGTTCTTGCTCCTATATTTCCAATCTTTTTTTTTTACATCTTTATTGGAGTATAATTGCTTTACAATGCTGTGTTAGTTTCTGCTTTCAAAGTGAATCTGTTATACATATACATATGTCCCCATATCTCTTCCCTCTTGCATCTCCCTCCCTCCCACCCTCCCTATCCCATCCCTCCAGGTGGTCACAAAGCACCGAGCTGATCTCCCTGTGCTATGCGGCTGCTTCCGACTAACTCTATTTTGGTAGTGTATATATGTCCATGCCACTCTCTCACTTTCTCCCAGCTTACCCTTCCCCCTCCCCACATCCTCAAGTCCATTCTATAGTAGGTCTGCATCTTTATTCCATCTTGCCCCTAGGTTCTTCTGACCAGTTTCTTCCTTTTTTTTTTTTTTTTAGATTCCATATATATGTGTTAGCATACAGTATTTGTCTTTCTCTTTCTGACTTACTTCACTCTGTATGACAGACTCCGATCTACTTGGTCACTCAAGCCAGAAGCCTGGGAATTATATCTGAGTCCTTCTTTTCCCATACCCTCTGCCCACATGCAGTGTATCACCAAGTCTCCATCCCTACAAGTTACCATCATCTCTCACCAGATTATTTACTGAAAGGGCCATGTTCTTAACTTGTGCTGCTGTCTTCATTCTTGCCCCCATCCATTCTGTTCTCTACAGCCACAGTGAGTTTTCTAAAATGCCAGTCTCATTGTGTTTCTCTGGTGCTTGAAATCTGTCTGTTATGGGCTCCTTCTTGCCTTTAAAATTAAGTCTCAGATTCTTCATGAAGCCTCAAAGCCCCTTCATAATCTGGGTAGCCTCATTTTTCTATACACATTGAGTTCCTTTCCTTGAAAAAGATAATTTTTTTCCATTCTGGTCCTTTCTCATTCTGTTTCCTCAGCTGGGAATGTGCTTTTTTCTTTTGGCTAACTCGACTCATTTTTCTATTTTTAACTTAGCTATCCCCTAAGGAATATCTGATGAATAAATATAGGATTAGCTGTAGGTAATCAGCTTCCAGGTAATTCTGTTAGTGTTACACCTTGTAAGTAAGATGATCTTAGAATTATGCTTTCGTCATTTCTATAATGAAAAGTTTTAGGCATACAAGAAAGTTGAAAGAATAATACAATGAACACCAGTATACCCACCGCCAGGATTCAACAAATGTTAACATTTTGCCATATTTGCTTTATCTGTGTGTGTATCTATTCTTTGATAAACCATTTGAAAGTAAGTGGTAGACACCATGGCACTTCACCTTTAAACGTCTCAGCATCCATCTTCTAAGTATAAGGACATTTTTCTACATAACCATAATACCGTAAGCCCAGCCAAAAAAGAAATTACCAGTACCTCAGTGATCTTTGCTAGTGTTATCCATTATCTAGTACAGTGCTTCCCAACGTGTGGTCTGCAAACTGCTTGATGGTTCAGAGGGAGATAAGGAGCTTGTACCAGAGTGTGTATCAGTGCACCACATCCTTCATTGAGGAAGTTTTCTTACCAAAAATATGTCAGCCAGATTAAATAGTGTGATTAGTGACCTGGTTCATTTACATCTGTGGGCTAGCTGAGTAGTACGGCTCTATATTCAGATTTCCCCAGCTGTCCCCTGAAGTCTTTTATGGCCAGTTCACATGTTGCATTTGAGTGTGGTCTCTCTTTAGTGTCTTTTAATCTAGAACAGTCTCCCCACTTTTTGTTAATCACTGACTTTTAGAGACCAGGTCTGCCCCACTTATGAATCTTTCTGACTGTTGTGTGTGTGCCCAACCATCCTAGTTTTCCTGGGACTCTCCTGGTTTAACACTGATCCTGCATCCTGGACAGTCCTCAGTCCTGGGTAAACCAGGATGGTTTGTTTTCTTATGATGGTGTTTAGCTTTCCCTTCCAGCACCTGAGTTTCCTGTAAACTGGAAGTTGTTAGGTCCAGAGGCTTGATTAGATTCAGTTTTGATAAGTATGCTTCATAAATAATGCTGTGTACTTCATGTAGCATCCCATCCAGTGGTACATAATGGCAGTTGTCCACTCTTAGTAAAGGTGATGGTTAAGGTGGTGGCCCTCAGAACTCTCCATGTAATTTTAATTTTCTCTTCCTAATTAGCAAGAAATCTGGGGTGTTACTTTGGTACCATGTGACTGTCCTGTTCCCCAATAACCTCTCACCTAAAATTTCAGCATCCATCAATTCCTGTTTCCTCACTCAGTAATTTGTTTTTCTAATTTTTAAAATGTATTTCCTGACTTTGTGATTTAATCAGGGGTTGCAAGATGGTGATTTCCTAATTCTATCATCCAGTCTATGTTTCTTAGCTGGCATTCTTCTGTAAAGATGAGCTTTTTCTCATCTATAGGATATGAACCAAAAAGATCATGTAAAGGCCTAATTCTTTTCCCTCGAATACCAATTTTCAGAGCAAGTTGATGTAATAGTTACTTCCAATAGTAGAGAAGTAGTTTTACTTATTGTTTTGGAAGTCACTTAATTCAGTGTTTTTCTTAATGTAAATTCAGTGCTTTACATTCAGTTCAGCATTTTCTTTGTAATGCTCAAATTTTCTCCAGTTTGGCCAGTGGGAGTCCCTTTAGTCCTTTTGACATGCTTCCATGAGTCTTTGAGCACTTCCTTAGATTCTGACAGAAAATTCCTAGGCTCACCATACATTTCTCTGCCCTAGTCCTGGAATCAGCTGTTTCCAAGGAGCCCTGGTTCCTTTTAGTGGAGGATGGATGCTGGATGTTAGAAGCAAAATCTAATAGTACTGGGCTTCCCTGGTGGCGCAGTGGTTGAGAGTCCGCCTGCCGATGCAGGGGACACGGGTTCGTGCCCCGGTCCGGGAAGATCCCACATGCCGCGGAGCGGCTGGGCCCGTGAGCCATGGCCGCTGAGCCTGCGCGTCCGGAGCCTTGCTCCGCAACGGGAGAGGCCACCACAGTGAGAGGCCCGCGTACAGAAAAAATTAAAAAATCTAATAGTACTGTATTCCAATCTGTGAGCTGTAAAACATTACCACAGTGACCAACTGTCCCGATTTACTCTGAATCTGGAACTTTCGGTGCTAAAACCAGGAGCGTCCTAAGCAAACCAGGACAACAAGTTGGTCACCCTAAATTGGTCACATTGTTTTTTTAATTATTATTTTTAATTTTATTGAAGTATAGTTGATTTACAATCCCCATTGTTAATACACAGTAATGATTAAGGAAGAATAGTGGAAATTGGGATTGGGACATCTGGACCAGTAGTAGCTAAAGTAGCTATAAATTCTCAGGAAATTTAAGGGTTTATACTAAATGATCTCTTCCAGCTGTAAAATATCTAGGTCTAGGGCAGTGGATCACAAGCCTCAGTGCACATTTGTATCACCTTTAAAAACGCTGATCCCTGGGCCTCAGACATTACAATTTAATTGGTTTAGGGAGGGGCTCAGACATCAGTATTTTTTAAATGCCCACCAGTGATTCTCATGTGCAGCCAAGGCTGAGAACCAGTGGTCCACGGGGAGCTCTACCTTTCAAAGTGTGGTCCCTGGACCAACAGCATTGGCATCACCTAGGAGCCTGTTAGAAATGCAGACTTTCAGGTTCCACCCTAACTGGATCAGAACCTCTGAGGGTGAGGCCCAGCTATGTGTGTTTTATTTAATGTGCCCTCCAGGTGACTCTGATGCACACTCAAGTTTGAGAACCACTGGTTTAGAGTGACAGTTCTCAGCCTTGGTTGTGTCAACTGAAATAAAAACGCATAACTTGAGAGCTGTGAGTTCAGTTTTATTTGGGGACTTAACTGAGGACTAAAGCCCAGGAGACAGCCTATCAGAGAGCTCTGAGGAACTGCTCCAAAGAGGTAAGGGGGGAGGTCAGCATGTATGTGATTTTGGCGAAGGGGATATGTGCAACCAAGCACACATCCTGGTAGAAGGTTGCTGCTAGTCACGAGGCACAGACATCTTAGCTAATGATTTTAGTGCTTTTCTAAGTATGGGAAGATGCAAGAATCTGGGTTCATAAAAATTTTTCCTGAAAATATTGTAACTGAGGGCTTGTTCTGCCTGTTTTCCCAGAGCAGAGTGCCTCATTCTTGATCTTCGCTCTGCATTCCTTTCAGGGTGTACTGAAGGTAGAACTGGATGGTGGGCAATATTCTTTGTTTTACAGTTGCAACATTAGAATCACCTGGGGACCTTTTTTTTTTAGCATTTTTAAGCAATTTTTACTTTTAAAAGTATTTTTATTTAAGATATGTATTTTTTGAAATGTTTATTTTATATTGGAGTATAGTTGATTTACAGTGTTATGTTAGTTTCAGGTGTACAGAAAAGTGATTTAGTTATACATATACATATATCCATTCTTTTTCAGATTCTTTTTCAGATTCTTTTCCCATATAGGTTATTACAGAATATTGAGTAGAGTTCCCTGTGCTATACAGTAGGTCCTTTTTGATTATCTAGTTTATACATGGTGGTGTGTATATGTTAATCCCAACCTCCTAGTTTATCCCTCTCCCTCACCTTTTCACCTGGGGACCTTTTTTTTTTTTTTCTGGGGACCTTTTAAAACAGAGATTCCTGGATGTCATCCCCTCAGAGATTGATTTAATTCACTTTGGGTGTGGCCCTAGCCTCATTATTTTAAAAGCTCCCTAGATGTCTCTAATGTGTAGGTAAGGCTGAGAATCATGGTCTAGGGCTTTTTTCCTCCAAGCCCAGAGTTTGGCTTGGTGAGTAAAAATGCACATGAAGTTGCAGGTAAAAACTAACTAGTTGGATAATACGTAGGTCAAATAGCTTGCTTTTCTGCTTCCTCCTTGTCTACATCCATGCAGGGTCTCTGAGCAGTGGTTTGCAGCCCTTTGCAAAGGTTTTCATCCCTTTAAAGTACTTTATTTCCCATTCTTTCTGCAGTTATTTTGGTGGGTGTGGTAGGGAGTGGGGCTTAGATACCATCAGTTACTAGTGATCCTAGACAAGCCTTAAAAGTTGACCCTCATACATGGCAAGAGAAAAGTGAGCTCATTTTAATATTAAAGTAGGACAGTTGTTCTAAGGGTTTGTCCTCAGCCTGCTTCCCACCTGGCTTCTAGAACTGGCTTCTTCACATTAGGCTCATCTTAGAGTTGCTGAACGTCTGAGTGCAAATTTTGCCTTTGCCCTTATTGCAAGTGTGGAGTTGCACCTACGGCCGTGCTTCTCAGCCTTGGCTGCACATTGAACTCCTCTGGGAGTTCAAAAAATCCTGGTTGTTTGAAAAATCCTTCTCAAAAAATCCTGGTTCCTGGGACTTGAGCACTACCCCCACATCTTCTAATTTAACTGGTCTGGGATGTGGCCCAAGCATCTGGACTTTTTAAAGATGCCCCGAAGATGATTCTAATGTGCAGCCAGGGTTATGGTCCTCCGATTAGGGCTGTGGTTCCCAAACTTGTCTGCACATTAAAATCCCCTGGGGTTCTTTTAAAACTTCCAAAACCCAGGCCACACCCCAGATCAATTAAGTCTTCACAGTCTCTGGGGGTGGGACACAGGCATTGGTAATTTTGAAGTTTCCCCAGTGATTCCCATATGCAGCCAGCCTCGAAAACCACAGGGTTAGGGTATTTGATTGTTTGGAGGCTGGGAGAGAGAAGAGAATGATTGTCATTTGCTGAGATTTAAGTCTTCCAGCCCTTCACTTTTAAAATCACGTTGCCAGTTTATAATTTACAGGGTCATCATTGTCATTTTTCTAAGAAATATATTTCAAAATGGAATGCCATATAGTCATGAACCAGTTGAAGCTCCCTTAGAGCTCACCAATTAATGCAAGTGTGAAAAGACAGTTGAAATGGAATATAATTATTGTGTCCCAGACTTTAAAAATTTCCATCAGCTGATTTGATTTCATCATTATATGTATCTGCACATTATAGTTCCCATTGTTTCTCATCAAAGGAGACTAAGTGGCAGGGTGGGGGTGTGTGTGTGCAATGCTGACATCTAGCCCAGAGCCACAAAATGGAGGAACATGTCAGTATCCTCAAGTTCATTCCTAACTGTTAGGGATCCTCAGGGTACACAGAGGGGAAAGGACTTTTCTCTGAGGACCTAAAAAAGGAATTTAAATATATAAAGGTGTTGGGATTCACTGATTGCATTTACTGATCACCTTTACTTGTAACCAATCCAAGGAATACCTAAGGAGAAGAGAGGGCTGTTACTTAGCTCTTTAATGGTCTCTCTCCTCCAAGTAGACTGTAAGATTTGAGGGAATAAGGGCTGTTCAGTGTTGTATCTCTGTCTAGCACCCAGCGCAGTGACTGAAATGGAGCAGGTGCTCAGAGCGGCAATATAGCGTACTGGCCAAGACGACCAGCTCTGGAATCAGGCTGACCCAGCCTTGAATTCTGGCTCCATCACTCTATGCTGTGTGACCTTGGGTGAGTTACTTAACCTCTTAAATCCTCTGGAAACAATATTTGTAAAGCACTTTGCAAATTGCCTGGCACATAGTTGGCATGGATTAAGGGGGGAGTTATTCTTGATTATCCGATTATTTGTTGAAGGAATAAATGGATGTTATAGCCTGCTTTCCCTTTCCTCTCAAGATTAACGAGTCAAAATAACCTAATCAATTTGGTTTTTGTAAGATTTCAATACTTAATTTCAGGCAAACAAAACCAAACACACATTGGAAAGAGTACCTTCCCTGTTGGTGTGGGTGTTTCTCAGCATTTATGTTACACTCAAATATTACAGCTTCTAGTAAAAAGTTTCAATACAGTTTGAAGAAAAATGACACATAGGAAACAGATAAGGCCATCCTGCTCATTTTGTCACCCTCATAATATTGGTTGCTAAAATAACCCACTTGTCAAATCCCTTTGTACTACTGTGAGAAGTGCTGATGTAAGACATGTTTTCTGAAAATAACCATGATGAGGTGTTCTGAATTAAGGGCTTTGGTACAGAAGTGATAGAGTTCCCTTCTGGGTAGAATAGCTCAGGATCATAAATTGCCCAGACACCTACTGGCTTACCTGTTCCACCTCCTAAAAGGAAACTTGTTTCTAGGGGTGTTTTTTTTTAACTAAACATTCTATATATAATCACTACATGGGATCCTGGATTGGATCCTGCACAGAAGAAGGACATTAGTGGAAAAACTGGTGAAATATGAATGAAGTCTGTAGTTTAGTAAATAGTTTTTGTTTTTTGTTTTTTGTTTTTTTGCGGTATGCGGGCCTCTCACTGTTGTGGCCTCTCGCATTGCGGAGCACAGGCTCCGGATGCGCAGGCTCAGCGGCCATGGCTCACGGGCCCAGCCGCTCCGCGGCATGTGGGATCTTCCCGGACCGGGGCATGAACCCGTATCCCCTGCATCGGCAAGCGGACTCTCAACCACTGCGCCACCAGGGAAGCCCTGTAGTTTAGTAAATAGTATTGTGCTAACATTAATGTCATAGTTTTGATCAATATACCAGAGTTATATGAGTTGTTAACCTTAGGGGAAGCTGGGTGAAGGGTATCTAGGAACTCTTTGTACTATATTTACAACTCTTCTGTAAATCTAAAATTATTTCAAAATACAAAGTTTTAAAAAATATCTACACATAGTCTTTTAAAAACTAAACATACTGATTGGAAGCTAATTCTAGAAAAACCAAGTCTGGGCAGGTGTTGAAGCCAGGACCCCAGAAAGAGAATAGTGCTCACCCAGACACCCAAATATGTGCTAGATGTTTGGCTAACTCTAAGCACTACCAGTGACAAGGTGACAAGGGGTGGGGTTGGGGGAGAGCATTTAGCAATTCTTTTTCAATGAGGAATTTCTGTCAGCCTATCAAAAAACAGTTCCTTTCTCTCCATATAAGCTAGCTTAGTTCAAAACACAGCAGTCCGACTTCAGAGAGGTCCAAATACATGTTTCCTTAAACTCCCATCTTAGAGTTTGGTGGGCTAGGTGTTTTGAAGGAATTTCTCATTGGAGTGCTAAACCTGGAATGATAACGTGCCCTGATCTTGAGAAGGGGCGTGGGAAGAGGAAGAATCCAGTCATTTTAAAGCACCAGCCCCCTTAGCATTCAGTTCTTCTTTATTCCCTGAATTAAATGATCTGCAGAGTTAACTCCTGTGTCACTTAAAAGACAGGTGCCTCAGTAACCTAGCATGACCAGCATGACAGTTTTAAAAAAGTGTATTATAATAAAAGGTGGTGTGTATGTGGGGGGGGGGGGTGGAAACTCAAAGGACTGTGGTGCTCTTCATTTTCTTTGGTTCTTTAGGGATGAACTCTTCGATGTGTGTTTTCCATAGTTGTGATTGGCATGTGTACCTATTTCCTACTTTGCTGTTTTCATGTAACATTATTTCGCATTCTGGTTCCCACCTGCACAGTGTGCATAGTTTGCATCTTTAATGGCCGTATAACATTCCATTGTATTGAATAGCAGGATCGTTCTTAGGGCTGGGCTCATTTTTCTGAGCAGATATAAAAGGCCTGCTGTCTCTTAGCATCAGAGGTCTATTTTAGCTCCTGGAAGTGGCGACTGGCAGGAGCGTGGGATTGCGTGGGATTCTTGAGTCATCATAGAACAGCGCAGTTTGAGGCTTTGTTAACATCGTTCTGCCCGGCACCTGACAGCAGAGCCTCCCGGGCTCCCTGAACCTGAGCTGGGCACTTCAGGGGCACCGGAGTGGAAGTACAAGCCCCCTGACTCCCACGACCCTCAGCTGATACTATCTCCCTGCCAACAGCAGGAAGTTCCTCCTGCTTTCTCTCTTGCCTGGGATAACAACTCCACCTGTGTTTCCCACGTAACTTGATATGGAAGAAAAGGCAAGGAGGAGTGGGAGGATGGATTATTATACCTAAAGGAATAAGGCACAGGTCGGGGCGCCATGGCTGCAGTTCTTTTAGGCACACCTGTGAAAATAAAGCGGGATGGGGGATGGTTTCAAGTCCTGGAAAGCTGGGCGATAGAGCTCCTGTTCTCTACACCCCTTCCTGTCAGAAATCCAAGTTTGGCCCATCCAATAAAGGGTTTACAGGGGTGAGTGACAAAGCAGTGAGTCCAGGCTTGAGCGCTACTCCACCCATAGCCAATGGTGTTTTATAGTTAAGGATGCTAATTGGCAAAATTCTCCTGAGTGGTGTTGTGTTCGGTATATTTGGTTACGTCTTGCCAGTTGCAACTGCCTTGAAAACGAGTGATTTTTAATAGGATACTGGGAGGGAAGAGTGATATTAGAAACACCACTGGGATGGCCCAGACACTCAAATCTCCATGGGATTTGTGACTAGGTTAGTTATTCCTGGTTTCCATCTCCAACCCTAAATTACCACAGTTCTTCCTTAACCCTTATGGTGTACTGAATCTCTGACCCATGTTCTGCAGATCATACTGGATACCAACCTTACTGATTGGGCAATACACGGTGGGTAGAAACAGTATATGAAGAGTAGTAACAAGATTTCAGGAGTAAAAACCATTCAGAGCAGAGGGACACCTCTACCTATACATATGGAATTCTCTAGTCTGAAAACCCAGACCTGTCTTTCAAGACAAAGTGGACAAGTATCCGGAGCCACATGGGGCTTGTTGAATGATGGGCCAGGGTTATATGTTCAAAGTGTCTCTGACAGGAGCTAGACTTTAAAAATCCTGGAGGAGGGAGGCCAAGACCTTGACAATGAGAGAAACTCCAAGGCAACCGCTTGCCTGAAAGAAAATTTACCCTCAAGGCTCAAGAAACTCTCACTGATCTTGGTTCCTGGGCTGCCACGCTAAGACAGATTTGTAAGACTTCTTTGGCAGGTTTAGGATTCTCAAACCTGGGAATCATTGCTTGGCAGTGGTTATAGTTACCCTAGATCCCTATACTATTTGTATTTTAGAATCTAAGACCTCTCTCTTTGGGTTGTTCTTTGCAGAAAAGAGGATACTTCTCTCAGAAAGGGGGTATAGCTATCTAATGATCTAAGATCCTCCCCTAATCATAATAATAGTAGCTAACATTTCATGAGCTACTTATTATGTGCCAGGCACTCTGCTAAGCATTTTGCTCTGGATTGTCCCCTTTGATTCTCCCAACAAGCCCGTTAGGTACATACTCTTATTCCAGTCTTCACTGGGGGAAATTGCTTGGCCACCCAGCTTGATAAGGGGTTTGGAGTATGGTAACAGCCTGCAGCAACCAAACTGTTCACTGAAAAATAAATAAGAATACACTAATGATGAAAAATCTGAAAGAGAAATTAAAGAAACACTCCCATTTACCATTGCAACAAAAAGCATAAAATACCTAGGAATAGACCTACCTAAGGAGAAAAAAGACCTGTATGCAGGAAACTAAGACACTGATGAAAGAAATTAAAGATGATACAAACAGATGGAGGGATATATACCATGTTCTTGGATTGGAAGAATCAACATTGTGAAAATGACTATAGATTCAATGCAATTCCCATCAAACCACCTATGGCATTTTTCACAGAACTAGAACAAAAAAGTTCACAATTTGTATGGAAACACAAAAGACCCCGAATAGCCAAAGCAATCTTGAGAAAGAAAAACGGAGCCGGAGGAATCAGGCTCCTGGACTTAAGACTATACTACAAGCTACAGTAATCAAGACAGTATGGTACTGTCACAAAAACAGAAATATAGATCAATGGAACAGGATAGAAAGCCCAGAGATAAACCCATGCACCTTTGGTCACCTTATCTTTGATAAAGGAGGCTAGAGTATACAGTGGAGAAAAGACAGCCTCTTCAATAAGTGGTGCTGGGAAAACTGGACAGCTACATGTAAAAGAATGAAATTAGAACACTCCCTAACACCATACACAAAAATAAACTCAAAATGGATTAAAGACCTAAATGTAAGGCCAGACACTATAAAACTCTCAGAGGAAAACATAGGCAGAACACTCTATGACATAAATCACAGGAAGATCCTTTTGACCCACCTCCTAGAGAAATGGAAATAAAAACAAAAATAAACAAATGGGACCTAATGAAACTTCAAAGCTTTTGCACAGCAAAGGAAACCATAAACAAGACCAAAAGACAACCCTCAGAATGAGAGAAAATATTTGCAAATGAAGCAGCTGACAGAGGATTAATCTCCAAAATTTACAAGCAGCTCATGCAGCTCAATATCAAAAAAACAAACAACCCAATCCAAAAATGGACAGAAGACCTAAACAGACATTTCTCCAAAGAAGATATGCAGACTGCCAACAAACACATGAAAGAATGCTCAACATCACTAATCATTAGAGAAATGCAAATCAAAACTACAGTCAGGTATCACCTCACACTGGTCCGAATGGCCATCATCAAAAAATCTAGAAACAATAAATGCTGGAGAGGGTGTGGAGAAAAGGGAACCCTCTTGCACTGTTGGTGGGAATGTAAATTGATACAGCCACAATGGAGAACAGTATGGAGGTTCCTTAAGAAGCTACAAATAGAACTACCATATGACCCAGCAATCCCACTCCTGGGCATATACCCTGAGAAACCACAATTCAAAGAGTCATGTACCACAGTGTTCTTTGCAGCACTGTTTACAATAGCCAGGACATGGAAGCAACCTAAGTGTCCATCAACAGATGAATAAAGAAGGTGTGGCACATTGTACAGTGGAATATTACTCAGCCATAAAAAGAAATGAAATTGAGTTATTTGTAGTGAGGTGGATGGACCTAGAGTCTGTCATACAGAGTGAAGTAAGTCAGGAAGAGAAAAACAAATACCATATGCTAAAACATATATATGGAATCTAAGGGAAAAAAATGGTTCTGAAGAACCTAGGGGCAGGATAGGAATAAAGACACAGATGTAGAGAATGCACTTGACACAGGAAGGGGGAAGGGTAAACTGGGACGAAGTGAGAGAATAGCGTTGACATACATACTCTACCAAATGTAAAATAGATAGCTAATGGGAAGCAGCCGCATTGCACAGGGAGATCAGCTCAGTGCTTTGTGACCACCTGGAGGGGTGGGATGGGGAGGGTGGGAGGGAGACAGAAGAGGGAGGGGATATGGGGATATATGTATACATATAGCTGATTCACTTTGTTATACAGCAGCAACTAAACATTGTAAAGCAATTATACTTCAGTAAAGATGTTAAATAAGAGTATGCTGGCTGTATTGGGGGGTATTCTTTAAATTTTTATTTATTAATCATTTTATTATTTATTCATTTTATTATTGATTGATTGATTGCTGCGTTGGGTCTTCATTGCTGCCTGTGGGCTTTCTTGAGTTGTGGCGAGCGGGGGCTACTCTTCGTTGAGGTGCGTGGGCTTCTCATTGTGGTGGCTTCTCGTTACAGAGCATGGGCTCTAGGCGTGTGGGCTTCAGTAGTTGTAGCACGCAGGGTTCAGTAATTGTGGCTCGTGGGCTCTAGAGTGCAGGCTCAGTGGTTGTGGCACACAGGCTTAGTTGCTCCACAGCATGTGGGATCTTCCCGGACCAGGGCTGGAACTTGTGTCCCCTACATTGGCAGGCGGATTCTTAACCATTCTGCCACCAGGGAAGCCCTCTTTAAATAATTTTGGTTGATAGATTTTATGTAGGAAAATTTGGTTGACACCCAGGAACACATATATTGTACAAAGGGAAGTATGCCAATATACTGAAATTCAGTTTTGTCAGAGGTCGTTTCAACCTAAATTCTCCACCCTGCCCATATTCATAGATAGCATTCCCACACCCTTTTAGCCATACTTTTCCTTCTCTCTTGGCTGAGAAAGTATGCCTGCCTCATAGACATACATGCCATATAGAGAAATGTGGGTGGTCCAATTTTCTGAAGAACCTTGGTTTGTTGAATTATAGTCTCCTGCCTGATAAAACTGTTCTTCAGTAGAGGTATTTGCTGCGTCCCTGGGTGAGAATGATTGTCAGCAGAATTCTCCAGTGATATTTATTGGGCAAATTGGAGGAAAGTAGGTGGGTCAAGAGTGGCCAGAGAAGCCCCAGAGAGGGTGTAGTACATTGGGGCATGGAAGATAGCACACTGGCTTGGGCATGCAGGAGATCTGGATTTTAGGAGCATGTCTGTCAGTGATCGCTCTACAGTCATGGGCAAGTCACTTAACCTTTCTGTACCAAATTCCTAATCTGTATAACAACTGGGGTTGGACTAGAGGTGTAAGGTTCCTTCCAGCTCCATGACTAATAAGCTGAGCCTTAGTCAGAATCCTGTCAAAGACCCACAAAGTGCCTGGGGTGATCCTCTTGGACATGAGGCCATATGCAATGCATAAAACAAATGCTGCAGTCTTTGACAGTGTCAGGCCCTCCAGAAGGGGTTGTGAGACTGATCCTTTATGTGCCAGGTTTCTATCTCTCAGAAACAATTATAGGCTAGTTGGTTTATACTGCCTGGTGAGACCATATAGGATAGGAATTAAGAGCATGAGTTATGGAGTTGGAGCTTAGTTTGAAAACCAGTTCTGCCATTTCCTAATGGGTGCCCTGGGGTAAATGATTTGACCTCTCTGAACATTAATTTCTGCCTCTGCAAGATGATGATAATAGAACCGACCTCATAGGCTTGTGACGATGCAAGGCAGTAATGTATGTAAACCACTTAGCCCAGCGTCTGGCAGAATGGAAGTGCTCACTCACCCGTGTCTGCCACTACCATGGGTGTGCTTATTGCTGTCAACGTAGTTCTGACATGGGCGTGGTGAGGCTTCAGCATCTTTCCTGGGTATAGCTTTCTCTTTCTGGGTAGAGTTTGAGCAAAGCATAAGCAGATCTTTCTGGCCTAAAGTAGCTCTAGAGTCAGATCTGGATTTGGTTCCCTGCTCTGCATCTTACAGGCTGTGGGACCTTGGATAAGTTATTTAACTTCCCTACCCCTTAGTTTCTTCATCTGTAAAATGCAGGCAGGTATACTGCCTACCCCCAAGGTTTTTGTGAATAAGATAATGAACGTGAAGAGCTTAGTGCTGCGTCTGACATCCAGAAGGCACTCAGTAAATGGGGGCTGTGGTATTGATGGTGAAAGTAACAGCTGAACTAATAGTGAAGAATGATTACCACCACTACTACTGCCTTCCTTGGGATGGAGAGTTGAATGTGTTTAAGCTCGTACGGTTTTTGCATACCTAACCTAAGTGTTAGGAGAGACAGCAATTGCTATTCCTGAAGGGACAACAAAAGAATTGTCGCCAGGCTTCTCAGACAGTGGTAGGGAATTTAAAACTGAGTTGTTTTCAGAGGCGTGATTGAAATTGATTCAGCAGAGCATAATTCTCAGCAGAACAGTTCTATTTATTTATGCCAGTCCCCTTCCACCCAAGAACATAGGGGGAAAATGTAATTCTAAACTGACCCTGTACTTCTAAGGCTCAACTGCAGTTGGTCACCCACAACATGCTGCTCACAAACTTCATCGGGAGCACCTGGGTACAAAGACGTCAAGGCTCTGATCTTCTTTGCCAACGTTGTCTTCACTCTCAAACGGATGCCGCCTAACTGTTCTTGAGCCTCTCGGTGGGGATAAGATTCATTTTATGGCTCGAATGTCGATGTACAGGCACAATGGGAGTTCTCAGGGATATTATGATAGAGTAGGTGGAGTTGTAGGGGGACTGTAGAGGTACTAACAAACAGAAATTGAAAAACTGAATAATCCTAATGGTTCTGTAGATGAACCCATTTACTAAAGGAGGGATATGAGATGTTTCTTTTGACTTCCCTTCATTTTCCTCTTTAGCACTCTGTTAAAAGTCTAAAAAAAGAAAGAAAATAGGTAGTCACTGCAAGCAAAGCTAAGCACCAGGCTTCCTGTCCATCCAGGTGAGGAGGGTGTTAGCTACTTTCCAAGGTCCCCAGTGTCTTCTCTCGTTTTTGCCCTTGGTTCTGAGGTTATAGAAATGAAAAATGGATTTCAATTTTGGACAGAGATTTAAAGGTAGATTCTGACATCTAGAAAGACACTTCCTCCACTCTTCTGCCAGATTCCATCCACTCACCTCTCATCCTCCTTCCCAGAGCAGTACCTCTCTCCTCCTCAATGTTCCTATCTAGGGCCCTCTGTGTAGGTGTAACAACCCAAGGCTCTGGGGTAGCCTGAAGGGCCAGATCCTTTGGAGAGCAGAAGTGACATTATAATATTGACAGTTTATTGTCATGGAGACTGGGGCCAAGGAACACTGAGATGGAGAAGACATTAACAACAATGGGCCTTTAAGTCATCACAGATTTTTTTAGTGCCTTTAGTATATTGGGAGAAATCATATATGATTATTAAAAAAATTTCCAGTAATAACAAAAATCCAAAGAAAGGTACCTTGGCTCTTCTCAAAATCACCTAGAATCTTACCCCTAGAGAAAACCACTGCTTGTGTTCGGTGATTCCCCTCCAGATGTTCTATGCATGTGTACACATCATGCTATATGTGCTGTGCTCTCAATTGCCATTTTCTCTAACAAAACTTTGGGTTGTGGAAAACTTTCCATGTCAGTAAATATAAGTCAACATTAGCCCTTTTAAGGTCTGCATAGTATTCCATTGTGTGGGTGCACCATAATTGATTTAGCCATTCACTATTGTTAGGCATTTAGCTTGTTTCCAACTTTTAGCTGTTATACACAATGCTATGATTGAGCAACCATGAGCATCCTTTTTGTGTACTTGTGTAATTATCTTTGGCTTCAGTTCAAGACATGAGATGATTGGCTCATAGGGTTTCCACAGTTTTAAAGTTCTCGATATATATCTATTGAGAGAGAGAGGGAGAGTAGGGGGGAGACATACAACCAAACTACTCTCCCTAAAAGTTGTACCAATTTGTACTTCCACCACTGGAAATCATAACCTTTAAGATAACCTTATAGCCATCCAAACAAAGATCTTGGGGCATCATACTGGACGGCCAGAGGGTGATCCCCAAGCACTTCATCTACATATCTTTCTTCTGACCACCAACCATAGTATGAGAAAAGAGTTTTGGACTCAAAATACGAATACTGTTTTATAAATTGTGAGGAAAAGCCTTTATATCTTTTCTTCTCTGACTAACCACTGATCCAGGATTACCTTCAAAAAGCTTCCTCAGCATATGGAGCTGGGGACTCTGATTGTAGCCAGGCTCAGTGGTGTTACAAGCTCCATTTCCCCCATAACATTCATCCTCCTCCTTGGGTTCGTCTAAAGCAAATGTTACTGATGTGTTCTTTTTAGGTCTTGTTATACCTTCTTTCTGTATAGCAGGAAGATGAAGGGAAAAAAAGTCAGTTGGTGCCCGAGAGCTCAGGGATTGGTCCCTGGGGCAATAACATTTAGTGAGCCACTTACCTGTAGGATTGGCTTTAGAGGCCTAGGTTCCATTGAGTGTTGTCCTAGGTGCTGTCTTTTTTCTTCGGACTTTCCCATCCTGGTAGTGAAGCTGGGGAAGATAGAAAGGACAAAGCCATAGTGAAAACAGATGCAAGCTCCTTAATCAAATCCAGCTGTCCCCCCATCCCTGCCATATGTCTTTGGAACAATTAAAGGGACAACAGAACAAGAGGACATTTAGTCCTTTTATTCCTCAAAACCTTGATCACCCCGTTTTCTTTATTTTTCTTCTTCTTTTCCATATTCCTGTTCCCTCCCATCTTTCCTTATCATTGGGATGATCAGAGAACAGGAAGCGGAGAATGTGGGGCACCTCCAGGGTATTTAGCCATAGAATATTGCCAATAAGCTCCTTAAGGGGCTCGTGCTCCTTTTCTCCTCTCTGTGACAAACCAGGGAATTGAAACCCTGTTTTGGAGACAATGTAATACTGATGACTTAACTTATCCCACTGACGTGACCACTCAAATTGTGCCGAGGGGAGGGTGTACCTAACAATGTTGGTATGTTTGTGGTCACTGCCCTCGCCCCATTTGGGCCAACTGATCTTGAGAGACTTGCTCAGCACCGCACAGAATCCATGCCCCTCCCAGAACTCACTGCTTAGGTTGAAGACTGACTTTTGCATCTATTCTTTTTTTTTTTTTTTTTTTTGCGGTACGCGGGCCTCTCACTGTTGTGGCCTCTCCCATTGCAGAGCACAGGCTCGGGATGCGCAGGCTCAGCGGCCATGGCTCACGGGCCTAGCCGCTCCGAGGCACGTGGGATCTTCCCGGACTGGGACACGAACCCGTGTCCCCTGCATCAGCAGGCGGACTCTCAACCACTGTGCCACCAGGGAAGCCCTTTTTCATCTATTCTTATCAGTACACCTAATAGAGACAGCTTGGTACCTGTCTGATGAGCATATTTCCCCAAAGCCTCTGGTGCTCTTGGGGGCTGGGATGCTCGATGGGAGTGGCTGTTGGTGAGCACACAGCTCTTCATATTTATCCCCAATGGCAGATAACAGCCAGCGCAGGCCTCCAATTATAGGCTCATGGTTCCTTCTCTGGCGGTTTTTGATGGCTGAACAGGGCTCCTGTGACAAAAAGAGAAGGCTCCAGCCCAGCAACCTGGGACCCCTGGGGTTCACAGTCCCAGTCACCCTCAGCCAAAGAGCACAGGTGCACATAAGCTCTGCTGTGCCTAGAGAGGCTCTTAAGACTTCCTAGGAGATTCTCAGCATTCACTCCTGAGAAGGTATATGAAAGGTACAAAAGCTAAGATCCTTTAATCAAGTGTAATGTCTTGGATGTGTGATCTCGGACAGGTCACTCAGAGTCTCTGAGCCTTAACTTTCTTAACCATAAAATGAAGCTATTGAAACTTCCAACTTTAAAGAGCTATTTTGCAGGCCTAATGAGAAAACAGATGTGAAAGTGTTGTAAGAGTGTGATATTTATTATCACTGTTGAGTCAGAAATCATCACTGTAGTTGTTGCCTGGCAAAGAGAGGCTCTGCCTAAGACCCGGCATAGGAGGCTGATTATGGGCCAAGGGAGGCATCGGCCTTGCTTGAGAGGACAAGGGAGGGGAGGGCTAGACACTTACCACTCGGCACAGGGACTGGTTCTTGTTTGTTAGCCTTTCCAGCAGCAGATATTCAGTAATATCACGAAGTAGCAAGGCGTCCTTCTTGTCTTGCTTGTTGGCCAGGCTAAAGCCGGGCATTGGAGAGAGGGAGGGAAGAAGAGAGGAAGAGTAAAACCGAGATAGAGGCCAAGGGAAAGAAAAGAAGGGAAAGAGGGGGACAACCAATTCTAGTACAGCTGCTACATATCCAGGGACTAGCTTTTAAGCCATACCCAGTGCGATGAGCCCGACATTTTTCTAGCCAACTCTCAGTGGAGGAAAGAATAGCACAAGTAATTTGAATCCGAGATAATCCCCAGGCCTCATTTCTCACTTCCTCTACACTACACCATCAAACTTTAATTAGAATTGCTAACTGGGATACGAATGAATTTGGCGCTTCTACATCCTCCCCCAAACTCTGTCCACGCTTGGGTTGGTGGTCCTAACGGGGAACAAAAAAGGCTAAAAGGGAGTGGGGGAGGGGTGAGGATTGACTGGCCACCTGAATCATCACCCTGGGGTAAGAGTTAGTTACATAACTCTCGGGCAGTTTACCAGGGGAGGAGGCCATTGGCACTGAATATACAAAATAGGGGTTTTCTGCCATCATCTCAGGGTCAAAGCCTGAAGCCAGAAAAAAGAAGCAAATTTAGGAAGGCAGTCTTCAGGAAGAGTCGAGGGATGGGTTGGGGCTGGGGGTGCAGTGGAAGATCCAGATATTACTCTCCATTTCCCTCTGATGCTTGCCTTCAAAATTACCTTTGCACAGTTAGGTAACAGGCTCCCCCATGGCAGTGCCTGGTAGAAAGTGGCTCTTGAAAACAGCCCCCAGAGGACTGGGCCACTCCCCCTCAGCCAAAGAGGAGAGGAAGTCTAACTGGATGTGACACAGGGACCACTTAACCCTTCCTCTGTCTACTTCTTCTAAAGGCACAAAATGGGAAGGGGAAATTGGACACAAAGGCAGACTCTTACAATAGGATGGGTTTCCCGGCCACTCTTTCATCAGACAGCAGGTGTGGTAAGATGACCTTCACTTCCTGCATGCGGCTTAAGTCACTGGAATCCAGGACAAAAACAAGTCCATGTGCCTGCGCGTAGTAGCTTGGCCAGATTTCTCGGCCATTCCTGTCTCCATTCAGATCATAGACGGAAACTTCATAATCATCCAGGAGGAGTGTGGTCAGTTCAGGTTTCATACTACCGCCCGTCCTACTGGGGAGTACTATACATGGGGGAAGAGAGGAGAAGCAACAACAAAATGGGGCTATAGTTAGATGAATTTGTTAAACGATGATCTGAACTTTGACTAGAGCCTGCCCTGAGGAATCCTACGAATGTATCCTGCCATCTGGCTCATGCTCGCCAATCCATCCTCCTAAACCGCACTTTGCTCATGCTACCCTCTCCTGGCTCAGTAACCTTCCGTGAGTACCCACTGCTCCGAAGGTAGAATACAGACTCCTTTGCCTCCTAACCTGCCAGATCCATCTCTTCCCTGACTGGTGTCCAGGGTCCCTGGTACCCAGTCTCTTCCTCCCTATGCTTCTTGATTCATGTGCCTCTCTACCCCCCACTCCACATGATTGTCATGCTCTTTCTTGCCCTGGGCCTTCACAAGATGCTATTCCTGCTGGTTAGAACACTCTTCCACTACTCTCTGCTTGGTTAACACCTATTTTGTTTTTTAAATATCAATTTAGATCTTGTTCCTTCTAGAAAGTTTTCTCTAACTCACACCACCATCCCCCACTTTCTTCTGGGCTTACCACCATCACAGCACATATTACAGTGTTATAAATTCTATGATTTATTTATCTGGGTTATAAACTGCAACAGGATAGGAATCCCTTCAGTTTTACTTACTGTTATATACATAATGCCAAGCACAGAGGTTGGCACACAGGTGCTCAATAAATATTTGTTGAATGAATTTGATGAGTGAATGAATGAATGAATGAACAGGACGTTCTTCTCTCGCATCCTTTCTTCAAGGCCCAGCTCAAGTACCACTTACTTTAGGAAGCTTCTCTGACCAGTCCAGCTCTTACTTCTCTCTCTTTTTGAACACATGACCTGTTAAATTGGCCCTTCACCTCATTCTGTGCATGTCCTGTCTCCCCAGCTAAAATCTAAGCTCTGTGAGGGAGGGGCTCTGCATTCCCTTATGCACAGTAGGTGTTCAGTAAATGTTTATGGTACCTGTTACTGTGGATGAGCGTATGAAGTCCTCTTCCTCCTATCTCCTCCGAGAAACCATGCCAAACTCAGATACCTTTGCCCTTTCAAGGCTATGGCCAGACCATACAATCCCACAGGGTATTCCACCCTTCACTCAGCCCCCAGAGAAATGTGGTTCAGCATGACAGTCCATAGACACATTCCAGTCTGTTGAACTGACCGTTCTGGCCCAGCTCTCTGCCCATATTAGTAGCAAAATGATTTTATAGATTCTCTACACTCATACCTGGGAGTTCTAAGACCAGAATCAGTAGCTTCTTATTTATAGTTTCAAATCTACCTGGAACATTTTCCATAGGATTGCCAGAATAAGTCGTTTAGCTGACAAGTTAATAGGATGCTTTCAGATCTTTGGAAATGTATGATTATACACACATTTACATGTATACATTTCTCTCTATATGTGTGTATATGTACATATTATTACATTTTAATGTCATCTCATAATGTCCTCTTCTGTTTTTATGTTAGTCAATGATTTATTTTTAATTATAGCTTTCACAGAACATATGATTTTCAGTCACAGCTTTGATGTGTTATTTGTTATGTCTGTATTAGACTACTTAAAAATAATAAGTGAAGAGGTTAAAACTCTAAAGGTAATTTTAAAATCTTGTTTTCAGTATCAGTGCAAGCTTTATCTTTCCCCATTTTTTTTCTTTTTACTTGAAACCTTACCATTTCTTCAATAATTCAATGTACTGTTGGCAAACTCTAGATGCCACCAGAAGTTGTCCCCTGAAAATTTACATTTCTCTTATTTCCTCTATTAATTTATAAACACTCTGAGGACAGGTACTGAGATGAATCCATTTCTATATCCCTAGCAGAGTGTTGCATAAAGCATAGTTTGGGGACTGTCTGCTTTAGAGTTACATGTGGGTGATTGTTAAGCCCTACCCTGTACCAAATGAATCAGAATCTCTAGGCTTGGGACCCAAGCATCTGTATGTTTAGCAAACTCCTACATTTAACAAAATCCCCAGGTGATTCTTCTGCACCTTACATTTTGAGACCCACTGCCTTAAAGAGCAGTAAAATTCATGCCTGTTGTGTCTCAGCATCATCTGGTGCGCTTGTTAAGATTTTGATTCCCTGGGCCTTCTCCAGGCCAAAATATCTGAACCTTCAGGTCCCAGATCAGTTGGTGTGAAAGCTCTTCAGGTGATTCTGATTTTTGGCTCTCAGTACTGACTATGCTTCAGGATCACCTGTGGAGCTTTTAAAACCTATGACATTAGGCCTCATTCTCTGAGAGTTTGATGCCATAGATCTGGGGCGGGGCTCAAGCAGCATTTTCTTTTAAAGCTCCCCAGATGATTGAAATGTATAGCCGGGTTTGAGAGAAACTGCTTTAAACGCCCTCATTTAGGGCACCTGCTTGTGCTCATGCTTGGGTTTCTTGCCCCATATGACCATGCCAGACAAAATAGTTATAGTGAATGATGTTGTTAATGATAATGGCTTATGTCCCCAAATATTTTATAGCTGGTGTCTTCAGAGATTCACACAAGTTACTACTTGTAGATTGGAACTTCCTCCCTAGGCTGTTATCTGTTTTTGGCAATCATAAACATTTGCAGGAGCTGGTGGGGGGGCAAGCTATTGCATTTTGGGTACAGAGGAACCTACTAGATTGACTCTGGCAGTCCTGCATGGACAGAGGTGGCCTGCGATGTTCTTTAGAATGTGACATCAGTGGCACTTTGCTTCTTAGCCATTAAAAACTTCTCCGTGAATGAAGTCACAACCATAAACCTATTGGTTTATCAATCAGCCCCAAGTTATTCACCAAGCACAAGGCAAGTTATACAGTAACAAATTAAATAGACTCCAGGCTCTGTCCTCCAGGAATTAGAATGGAAAGCAGATGCTATTCTCATAGGCAAAATAGCATAGGGCTAATTACAGATGAGTGCTTCCCAAAGCTGACTGGCCAATTGAAAGGCCTGGGGAGTTCTTAAAACATAGATTCCCGGGCCCCACCCAGACTGGATGGGAATCTAGGGGTGGGGCTGAGTTGGGCTCTAAAAATTATCCCCACTTTTATCAGTAATTTTGTGATTTACCCTGGCTCCTTGATTTTCTTGGTGCTGCTTACCTTTTTACCATTTCTGCCAATCAGAATTGGGAGAGGCAGTCAAGTCTGCTGCCCATAAGGTGGGATACCAGGCTGAACCATTGGCTAAAATGTGCTTGGGGCTGCCACTCTGAGGGTGGGGGGAGGGGAAGAGAGGGAAAAGTTGGAATGAGGCAACATGTAGCCTGAGGAGGATGGTGGAATGAGGGAGAACATTCATTCCACAAGTGAATGAGTACCTACCTGAACGTACTAAAAGTACAGAGACTGAAGATACAGAGCTGAAAAAAATCCATTATTTTTCCTCAAGGGCTCACAGTGTAGGGGATGGACTTGCAGTTGTGCAGTGATGTTGTGATAAGTGCATGATCGAGGGAGGCACAGAATAGAGTAGAAGCTGAAGAAGGAGGCGCTGGGCATTAGGGATGGCTTTCCTGAGGTCAAGCTTAGGCTGTGTCTTGAGGCATTTGATTAAGCAGGTAGATGATGGAGGGGATGAAATGCTAGGTAGCAGGAGAGCATGTACAGAAAGCGTGGGCATGTGAACTAGAATGGTATAGTGGCAGATGAATGGCAAGTCATTTGTTTTGGCTCCATCAAGGGGCCTATGTGCAGAGCATGGGAAATGAAGCTGGAAAAATCAGGGACCAAATCATGGAGGGCCTTCCTTGTGTGCAGCTGAGGAACTTAAGTTTTATTTTGATGACAACAGGGAGGCATTGAGTGGTTTCATGCAGGGTTGGGTCATGATCAGATGTTTGCATTAAGTCCTTCGGGCAGCTGTGTGGACTGAATACTGGGGAGACAGCTACAGACGGCAAGATCAGCCAGCAGGCTGTTGCTGTGTTTCAACGAAATTGATGCTGGCTTCAAGTAGGCCAGAGGCAGAGGAGTCAAGTTAGCCCTTTCCTCTACTTTGTAGATTGCTGCCAGCCTATATAAAACAACCACCTCATCATAACCCTTCTTTTATTTAATAAAAATCAGTGGAGGGCATCCTGTGCCAACCACTGTGTTGGGCTCTTTGATTGGCTAGCAGTTAGCTGTGTCTTCACAACCGGAAAAGTAGCTCCCTGAAATTCTGTGTAACGGCTTCTTGAAATGTCAAGGTATTAAACTGGAGATTTGGTATTAAACTTGCACGTCTCTGAACTGACACCATTTCTCAAGCTCCAACCCTCTATATGAACTGTCACAAAGAGTTTCACGTTATTGAACTTCTTCATCATCCCCCACTTGTCTCTCTTATCTAGACCAAATTCCACTTTAATTGAGCTCTGAAACTAGACACTTTCAAACATGCTATCCTTCCTAATCGACTGTGGTGCTTTACATAGTCTGAGTTCATTCATACTGACATTATGAGAAGACCTTCAATTAGGATATCTTATAAAGGGAGCAGGTGACAGGCATTACATAAACATGCTGATAACACCCAAGGAGAGCAGAGAGAGAGAGAGAGAGAGAGAGAGAGAGAGAGAGTGAGAGTGTGTGTGTGTGTGTGTGTGTGTGTGTGTGTGTGGAAGTGTTTACCTTAAAAGAGGAAACTCAAGGGTCATGAAGTAAGGCTAGGAAGGAATGATTGTTTCATTGGTCGCTGGGACCCATGGGAGACCTAAACCAGGATCTAATACTCTCAATTCCTTACGTCTCTGGAATGCCTTCACAAGAACAGTTTTGCCTGAGTTGTCCAGTCCAATGATAATGATGGTCACATTCCTAGAAATGGAAAATGAGCCAAAGCTTTAAAAGTACTGTTAGTTCTTAGGCTAAAGAAAGAATTATACTCTTCCTTGGTGTTTGGGGCTCTGCCTGCAGTGGTCCCAATGCAGTCATAAAAGGCACAGCCAGGTGGTAGAAGGTGGTGTGGGGACCCCTCCCCAAAGCCTCCAAGGATGCTTTTCTTCCCTGATTCACTTGCCTTATAGAATTGGCCATCCTCCCCCAACCCTGCCCTTAATCTTGTAGACACTACTTAGTCACTTCCCCTAATAATATATATCATAAAGATTTGTTCTTTGAGGGACTGTGGGCAGGTACATTGGAGGAAATGGTGGAACAGGTCTAGAGAAATAATTACAGTATTACCTTCGTGTCTCTTCAGTTGCGTTTACACGAGGCCAGCAGGAGGTCAGTATCCGGAACATGATTCAGCTTAGTTCTTTAATATTAAGGGAAACAAGTAAACAAGAAATCAGCCCCATTATTAACTCTGAACCTAAATCAGCTTATGAGTACACAGGTACTGATAAACAGGAAGCCTGGGACTGTCAGAAGTCCATTACTTCATTCTATCCAACCTTGTCTATGTCATAGAGGGAGGGACTGGTTATCGTCAACTCTAGTGGCAAAATGGGGTGATTTCTTATTAAAGCAACCCACATAGGCATGATGGCATCAGGTGTGACCTATCCCTTCAGCCATAGTTCATTCCTGTTATGAATATCTTCATGCAACCTTGGGGGTGCGGGTGGGGTGGAGAGATGCCTTGGAGAAGAACCAGCTTAGAGTTCAATTGGAAGACCTGTTCTAATGAACAACAGTTCATTGGGCTTGGTTCTCTTACTGCCTGTGCTTCCAAAATGTGGGTGTTGGTGACCCACTATCATAGATTTCATACAATTCCTAGTGCTATAAGGGATTTTAGAGATCATCTACTCTAACTGATTTCAAACATCAGTCCAGGTACCCTACTCTCAAAGATTCTCAGGGAGCAGCATAAGCTCCCCAGGTGATATCAAAGTACAGCCGTATTTGGAAGTGATTGCCTAAGTAGAAAGGGTAATTTACACAGTCACTTTACAGTTAATCCGTGTTTTAGCATGTATTAGTATTTCATTACTTTTTATGGCTGAATAATATTCCATTGTATGGATATACCACCTTTTGTTTATCCATTCATCAGTTGATGGACATTTGGATTGTATTTACTTTTTGACTCTTATGAATAATCCTGCTATATACATGTGTGTACAAGTTTTGTGAGGACATATGTTTTCAGTTCTCTTGGGTATATACCTAGGAGTGTAATTGCTCGGTCATATGATAACTCTATGTTTAACCTTTTTAGGAAGTGTCAGATTGTTTCTACATTTTACATTCCTACCAGCAAGGCAGGATGGTTCAAATTTCTCCACATCCTCGCCAACTCTCACTGTATTTTTTATAGCCATACTAGTGGATGTGAAGTGGTATCTAATTGTGGTTTTGCTTTATATTTTCCTAATGACTAATTACGTTGGGGCCCAGAGCTGGGGGAAGCTCTGGTTGGGTTAACAAAGGACTTAGGCTGATACTCAGATGGGCTTTTCTTAGCTATCTGATGAGCACAGTGTATGTGCCAGCTTATCAATGAATAACTTAGCAGGGTTCTGCAGAGTCACCCACTGTTTTAGAGAATAGCCATCCCCAAATAGGGACTCACATTTCATAGCATGTTTTAGAGCATAGTTCATTCCCTAGAAAATTATTTGGATTCCCATAAGGACCTCCTGGAGAATAGCTCTGGCTTATGCCAGATGAAAGGGAAACCTTATATGTGGCCTGTGATCAAAACCAGCCTTACTCCAGCTTTGCTCATGAAACTGATAAGACCTGGAGCCTGAAACACCAGAGTCTGATTGTCTGGGTTCCATGATAGCCATCTCCCTTTGAGACAAGAAGTAGCAGCTTCATGTCTACTTCCTGATAATTAGCAAAGCTTCCTAACTTGATCTCAGGCAGTCTGTATTTGTTAGTACCACTAAAAAAGGTCAAACTGGCATCACACAAATTCTTCATTAAGAACATATCTTAAAGAAGGATCATGTACCACAATGTTCATTGCAGCTCTATTTAGCCAGGACATGTAAGCAACCTAAGTGTCCATCGACAGATGAATGGATAAAGATGTGGCACATATATACAGTGCAATATTAGCCATAAAAAGAAATGAAATTGAGTCATTTGTAGTGAGGTGGATGGACCTAGAGTCTGTCATACAGAGTGAAGTAAGTCAGAAAGAGAAAGACAAATACCGTATGCTGACACATATATATGGAATTTAAGAAAAAAAATGTCATGAAGAACCTAGGGGCAGGACAGGAATAAAGATGCAGACATAGAGAATGGACTTGAGGACACGGGGAGGGGGAAGGGTAAGCTGGGACGAAGTGAGAGAGTGGCATGGACATATATACACTACCAAACGTAAAATAGATAGCTAGTGGGAAGCAGCCACATAGCACAGGGAGATCAGCTCGGTGCTTTGTGACCACCTAGAGCGGTGGGGTAGGGAGGGTGGGAGGGAGATTCAAGAGGGAGGAGATATGGGGATATATGTATTTGTATAGCTGATTCACTTTGTTATAAAGCAGAAACTAACACACCATTGTAAAGCAATTATACTCCAATAAAGATGTAAAAAAAATAAAATTAAACCTACCATTTTCAGATTTCTTATCTACAGAATGGAGATAATGATACATTTTGCTTACCTTGGGGTGGTTAATTATGTATCTGATTAGAAGTTGGTTCTTTTTGGGTGAAAGAAATAGGATGGGTAGAGTAATAGGAAGGTGTATTGAGCTTTCTAGCCTTCTTGCCAGAGTAACACAGCTTAGTTGCCCCCTTATGAAGAGTAAGTCCACGTCCTAACAGTGGCTGTCAAGGTTCTGGCATATCCATGGTAATCACTGCCTAGTTCATAGCAGCCAAACCCCCACATCTCCCTACCTTGTCTGATTAAAGCTAATTACTAAATGAACTTTTTTTTTTTGGCTGTGTTGGGTCTTCACTGCTCCGCGCAGGCTTTCTCTAGTTGCGGTGCGTGGGCTTCTCATTGCGGTGGCTTCTCTTGTTGCGGAGCATGGGCTGTAGGTGCGCGGACTTAAGTAGTTGTGGCTCACAGACTCTAGAGTGCAGGCTCAGTAGCTGGGGCACACGGGCTTAGTTGCTCTGTGGCATGTGGGATCTTCCCGGACCAGGGCTCGAACCCGGGTCCCCTGCATTGGCAGGCAGATTCTTAACCACTGTGCCACCAGGGAAGCCCACTAAATGAACTTCTGGTCATCATGGTTTTTTTAAGTTTACAAAGTATTTATATAGAACTTACTATGTGCCAGCACTCTTTTTAGCACTTTATACATATTAAACTCACTTAATCCTTATTATAACAAAAAATAGGGGCTATCATTCTTTTTAAGAGATGAGGGGGCTTCCCTGGTGGCGCAGTGGTTGAGAGTCCGCCTGCCGATGCAGGGGATGCGGCTTCGTGCCCCGGTCCGGGAGGATCCCACATGCCGCAGAGCGGCTGGGCCCGTGAGCCATGGCCGCTGGGCCTGCGCGTCCGGAGCCTGTGCTCCGCAACGGGAGAGGCCACAACAGTGAGAAGCCCGCATAGTGCAAAAAAAAAAAAAAAGAGATGAGGTTCAGTATATTAATGCATATATGTGGAATCTAGAAAAATGGTACAGATGAACCAGTTTGCAAGGCAGAAATAGAGACACAGATGTAGAGAACAAACGTGTTGACACCAAGAGGGGAAAGTGGGGTGGGGGTGGGATGAATTGGGAGATTGGAATTGATATATATACACTAATATGTATAAAATAGATAACTAATAAGAACCTGCTATATAAAAAATAAATTAAATTTTTAAAAAAAGAGAGAGGTGAGGTTCACAAAGAGGTTGAGTAATTTGCCCAAGTTTACCCAGCTAGTTAGTGGTAAAGCCCAGAATTCAAACCCAGGCAGTCTGGTTTCAGAGTCTGTGTATTAAGTTAAGGGACTCACAGGCTGTGTGAGTGAGATTTCAGAGACCAGAGAAACTGCCTCAGCTCTGGGCCTTTCCATCTTTTCTGGACAGACTATATTGTACTTCTTTTTTTTTTAAAGTCAACTTTAAAAAAACTTTATTTTTTAGAACAGTTTTAGATATACAGTTTTAGAAAAATTACAAAGATAGTACAGAGAGTTCCCATATACCCTGTACACATTTTCCCCTTTTATTAAGTGTTGACCTAAATCACATAGGCTGCTGGTTATTTCTCCAGCAAAAATGGGTTTATTCGGGATCAACAGAGAATTACAATTTGGGGTCTGCAACCATGACAAGCCAAACATAAGTACCCCTCACAGCAAGGAGGAGAAAAGGAAGTTGGGTGGGCTATACTAAACAAAAAGTCCATTCAAGGAATTGAGAGTTTGAAGTATAGTGGCTTTGCATTGGCTGAGTTGTGACAATCTCATTGGCTGAACTCTTGCCAGGCAAGAAAAGGAAGTCTTCCTGTTGGTCTCTGCTGTTGTCATAGGGTGTGAGACCTCCCCCTTCTAGCCTCTTGACAATTTTAATTGTGGTTTTTGTTTATTAATTTTTACATTTCCTCCTTTTGATCATGATTGTTCTCTGAAAGCATCACTGGTTAAGAGTCAGGTTTTCTGGTTTCAGTGGCTTTTTGTCCCTCAGTGCCAGAAGGGACCTTTCCTGGGTGTAGTGTCCCACAATGCAGGGAAAGTGCACATACTGGAAACTTATTGAGATCACATTTGAGTAACAAGGAAGGGCAGGAGGGACAACTCTGAGGCACTTTTTATCTAAAGTCCATATATCATCAAGATCATAGACATTGGAGATCATATGACATGTTGTATCATCATCAAAGGATTGGCAGACAAACTTCTGACAAGCCTGTCCTAGATATCTTTGGAAAGCTGTCTCATCAGATGTTGTCTGCTTCAATTCTGGGAACTATTTACTTTCAGGTCACCAGATGATGTGCAGGTCCACTCAGGGTGCGGTGCTTTCTTTACATGTGTCATGTGAATCAAAGAGTCTGTTCCCTGGAGTTTGATGGCACAAGGGTTGGTTAGCAGTACCTGATAGGGGCCTTTACAGTGACGTTAAAGAGAGTCCTTCTGGAGGTGTCCTTTTTATAAATTTTTTTAATATTTATTTTATTTATTTTTGGCTGTGTTGGGTCTTTGTAGCTGCGTGCGGGCTTTCTCTAGTTGCGGTGAGCGGGGGCTACTCTTCATTGTGGTGCGCGGGCCTCTCATTGCAGTGGCTTCTCTTGTTGCAGAGCATGGGCTTTAGGCTAAAGTGCAGGCTTCAGTAGTTGCAGCACGCGGCGGGCTCAGTGGTTGTGGCTCACAGGCTTAGTTGCTCCACAGCATGTGGGATCTTCCCGGAACAGGGCTCGAACCCATGTCCCCTGCATTGGCAGGCAGATTCTTAACCACTGCGCCACCAGGGAAGTCCTGGAGGTGTCTTTTCCAGTAGATGAAATCTCCAGGCTGCGAGGGTGCTTAAGGTCTTTGTCTCCTGAGAGCACACTGTGAAAACATTGCTCTACTAAAACATGGTTATTTTTTAAATTTATTTATTTTTTGCGGTACGCGGGCCTCTCACTGCCGTGGCCTCTCCCACTGCGGAGCACAGGCTCCAGACGCGCAGGCTCAGCGGCCATGGCTCACGGGCCCAGCCGCTCTGCGGCATGTGGGATCCTCCCTGACCGGGGCACGAACCCGTATCCCCTGCACTGGCAGGCGGACTCTCAACCACTGCGCCACCAGGGAAGCCCAAACATGGTTATTTTTAATAGAAGCGATTAGGCCTTTGCAATATTGGAGTATTTCTCATTTTGTCAGTTGTGGGGCAAAAGAGGTAGGAACCAAGTGCATTGAGTGACCTGTGACTATCTCAAAGGGTGAGCGTTTGAGTTCCAAAAGGGATGGATATAAGATTTAGAAGGATCAATGGCAGTGCTTTTGGCCAACGTATTTGGAGGGCCCATACAAATTTTGCCAATTGAGTTTTAATAATGCCGTTACTGTATTTGAATAAACCAGAGGATTAAAGGTGCTAAGTGCAGTGAAACTGTTGTAAAACTGGCCAAACAGCACAGACGTCAAAAATACCTGACCAGTGAAATGGGTCCCTTGATCATTATGAAGTTTGAGAGGATTTTCCCAGGTAGGTATAATATTTTCCAAAAGGACTTTAGCCACAGAAGAGGCAGTAGCCTCTCTGCAAGGGAAGGCTTCAGTCCAGTGTGCAAACATTCAGGCCATAACCAAAACGTATTTATTTACATCCCTGAGATGGAGGAAGTTGTATGAAATCCAATTGCTAGACCTTGAATGGTCTATAAGGCAGTTTAAAATACTTGGGAGCAGTAAGAATAGGCTTCCCTGGGTTGTACTTTGGACCAGTGGGACAAATGAGGTAGGCATTTTTTTCAGCTTTGTTAATGTTTCCCGACGAATATTGATTCATGAACGTTGTAATTTTGTCAGTAGACCAATGGTTTAATGCATATACAATGATTAGGAGTAGGAATATTAGAGTCTTCAGTAAGACTGAATTGTTATTTGATCTGAACCAAAGCTTTCGCTTTTTATCAAACCAAGAGTTGTTGAATTTCCAATCTTGTGTTTCCTTTTCTGAGGCCAATTGTTGGGCTTCTCCAGCCAGTTTTTCTAAGTTATCATTTGGGGAAATATCCCTTTGGACCGTGACAGAAGTTTGACTGCTTTTGGTTCCTTTAAGGGCAGCATTCCCTGTGGAACTGTCAGCAAGGTAATTTCCCTTAGCTTCCAGGGAGTCAAGTTTAGAATTTTCTGGAATTTTAATAATAGCTTAAGTGGCAGGTAAAAGTATTATATTCAATAATTCCTGAACATAGGGGCCATTTAAAATTTTATTTCCACTGGAAGTTAGGAAGCCATGTTGCTTCCACAATATTCCAAAATCATGAGCTTTTCCAAAAGCATGTCTACTATCAGTATAAATATTGGCAGTTTTGTACTTGGCTGAAGTACAGCCCTGTTGGGCTGAAGTAGCCATAGGTAAAGATGCTGCCTCAACAACATAAAAAGGAGTTCTGATAGCATCCCCAGCACAATATTTACTATGATCACCTTTTAAAAAAGAACCATCAGCAAACCATGAGAAGTCAACATTACCCAAATGATTTTCCTGCAGATCATCACAAGGTATCAGGAGGTGATCCATAAGTGTTAAGCAGTTGTGAGGGACTTCGTTGATGATGGAGGAGAGAGGAGTCACAGGGTTAATGTTATTACAACCTGAAAGAGTTATGTGAGGAAGTTAACAAAAGGACTTCTTAGGAGTTGAGGTGGCTGAGAAATGTTGAGTGTGATGAGAATTCAGAAGGGCTTCTACCGCATGAGGTACAAAAATGGTTAAAAGGGATCCCACCACGATCTTTTTGATAGCCTTAACCAAAAAGGCAGTGGCAGTAATGGCTCTAAGGCAAGGTGTGGGGTGGGGGTGTCCCTGTGCCACAAGGTCCAGTTGCTGGCTATAATACCCTGTGGATCAATGGTGGTCCCCATGTTTTTGGGTGAGTACCCCAAAGGCATTACCTTCCTTTTCATATAAAAACATGGAAAAGGGAATCTGATCATTGGATGCCCAAGGGTGTGTGGGTTCATCAAACTCTCCTTTAAGGCCTTAAAGGCTATTTTGTCTGGTTCTTCCCATAAAATTGTGTTGGGGTTGCTCTTTAGTAAAATATACAGAGATTTGGCTGTAAGAGAGAAATCTGGAATCCAGTTTCAGCAATATCCACCTAGCCCGAGAGAACCTTGTAGTTGGCGCTTAGTTTTGGATTTTCAGAAACTCAGGACATCATGAAGCCTTCTGGATCCAGGTATAGCCCTTTTTCTGGTATCAGATGCCCTAAATATCGAACCTGGGTTTTTTTTTCCCTTGGCAACCTTATGTCACTTTAAGGCTAAAAGCTTTAGCAAGTGGATGCTGTTTTCCTATGAGAAGGCTTGAGAAGGAGGGCAAAGAAGCAAATCATCCACATACTGCAACAAAGTAGAACCCCAAAGGAACTTTATACCATCCAGATCAGCCTTCAGGATTTGTGAGAAATAAGGACTCTCAGTAAAACCCTGAGGCATTACTGTGCAGGTGAATTGTTTCTCTTCCCAAATGAAGGCAAAAAGGTATTGGTTAGAATGCGCTGCATAAATCAGTCATAGTAAAGAGTTTGCTTCTGTTGGAAACAGATGTTAGTAGCATATGAAAGTCCAGAATAACAGGGTGTTGAAGGATAACAGTCTTGTTTATTGCTCAGAGGTCCTGGACAAACTTCCACCCTCAGCCCTTAGGTTTTCTTGCTGGTAAAATCAGAGGACTACAGGGATTAGTACAAGGGATAATGAGGCCTTAAGCCTTGTTATCTTCTATTAAGGGCTTTTTACCTTGAACGCCTTCTTTACTTACAGGGTGCTGATTAATTCTGGGGAGAAGTTTGGGGGTGGGTATTTGGATCTTGATGGGATGTACACTGTGAATTACCAATATCAGTTGGAGATTTTGCCCACAAGGAGGGTAGTAGCTGATCCAATAGGGACAAATGATCAATATTTCCAGAATCAGCTGTAGTACCATCAGAGACAGAGCAAACAAAAGATGTCAAAGGGTCATTTAATTCACCTGATTGACTGCTTTGATGACTACTGTCAAATTGTAGAATTATTTCTTCCTTTTGGGAGAGAAAAATTCTGGCATGACGCTGTACTTCTCTAAGAAGACTCAGTGAAATAAGTGGATAGGGGTGGAGGAACTAAGGAGAAAAGGGTGTGTATCTCTCAAAGGGCCTAAACAAAAGAGAATAGGTTCAGAGACAGGAACCTCTTGAGGTTCATTAGGGATCCCTACTATTTGAACTGTCTTAGTGCTCCAAGGTAGAAACCATTTTATTGTAGTGGGGTTGAGCATCAAGAGTGTGGCTCTGGTGTCAGGGCTGGAAAAGATTTATCCTTAATCTGGAGAAATGTTCTTCAAGATAATTAAGAGGGAGGGATTGGGAATAGCCCTTATAGTTCCTTTGAATCCTGTCATTGAGAATTGGGAGGATGTTGGATAGACAAGTTAGAAGGCTGAAGGCACCTGAAGTGCTTAAATTGGTAACAATCTCTTTTCTGATATCCTGGCTCTTTGCAATAATAGCAGAAACTAGGAGGGTTTTGGTTTTGTTTAGGGGCCTCCATTTGCTGGAGTTGAAGATCAAGAATTTTAGCAGTTTTCCTTTTATGTGACTCATCTAGAGTGTAAGAGAGCTGGTTTGCCAGATTAACTAAATCTGGAGTGGACAAAGTTTCCCATTCCATCCTGGTCGTTTTTACTAGAAGAGAAAAACCCTGGTTCAGCCCACTAATAAAAATAGAGTTGAAAGCTACCCAGGAAGAACAACATCGGAGGGAAGATTAGAATTTTCCTTAAACACATTCTGAAGTTGATCATAATAGTCATAAACAGGTTCATTAGGTTTTTGTGTGCAAGCCTGAATTTTGTTCCAATCAACAGGCTTTGGAAAAGCACTATGAATTGCTCTATAAAGTCACTTAGTGATTGCCTGAGCTTGATTGGTAAATAGGCTGGTCTCCCAGTTGTAATTCTAGAGACCTTTCAGGATTTCCCCAGTTGGTGATTTTCATCCAAAGCTGGGCCTGGCCTTCACTGACAAGCATATGAACTAGCTGATTTAAGTCAGAGTTGATAAGTCTGAATGACTATATTAAATTCCTGAGCATATCTGTAAGGATTTCAGTTCCTTTGGGAAAATCTTTGACTATAGCTTTGCAGTTCCACTTTAGTCCAGGGGATATAAAAAAATTAAGAGTTTAGTCTCTGGATCCTCACAAGGCTTAATTTTAGAGAGACAGGTTCTGGTAAGTTCAGAGGAAATGGCAGTGGGGAGAGTTTCAGAGAAAAGGGCAAGTTTGGTGAGAGAATTAGTATGGGGGAACTGAGGGTTACAGAGGAGGGATAGGTGGTATAAAAGGGAAGAAGGAGGATGGCACTGGAGGCAGAGCCAGGGGAAAGGAATAAGATGACACTGGAGGCAGTATCTGTGATGCAGAAGCCAGGGAAGAGGAACATGAGGCTTTTGCAGCCATTCTATCTTTCTTTGTTTGCCTCAGAGGATCTTAAAATCTTATTTTGCAGAGATGCAATTTTAGGCTCCTGATAATGTTTGGAAGCCTCAAAATAATTGAAACAGGCATTCCATTCAGTTTTGGAAATTTTACAGGTGTGGTTGTCAATTTGGTCTTAAGAAAAGTAAGTTTGGAATTTCAATAGTTCTCCATAATGACCATTCATGTTCTAAATTGCCTTTGGTTAGGTTGGTCCATTTACTTAGAAATGTACATGAGGAAGGAGTGCGGTTTTTTTTTTTTTTTTTTTTTTTTTTGCGGTACGCGGGCCTCTCACTGTTGTGGCCTCTCCCGTTGCGGAGCACAGGCTCTGGACGCGCAGGCTCAGTGGCCATGGCTCACGGGCCCAGCCGCTCCGCGGCATGTGGGAACCTTCTCAGACCGGGGCACGAACCCGTGTCCCCTGCATCGTCAGGCAGACTCTCAACCACTGTGCCACCAGGGAATTCCAGGACTGCAGTTTTTAAACATAAAATCAGCCAGGGTCCTTGTAGGTAAGGGTGCCCTCAAGTATTTAAATAATTGGGATCCCATTTCTCAGAGGTTTTTCTTTAGAGTAAAATAGTAATTTTCAAACAGCCTAAACAGCTTAAACAGGCTCAAACAGCCTGCAGGACTACTACCAGCCAGTTCTAAGGGAACAATCTAATCTCAAAGGAGCCAGGCCAAAGGCTGCTCGGAGCAGCCTAATCCTGAAGGAATCAGGCTGAAGGCTGAATAGCACAGTTCCAATGAAACAACTCCTGTTCCAAAAGAAATCAAGCTGAAGGCTACCACAGTTCCAGTTGGAATAGCCTGATTTCAAAAAAAAAAAAAATAACAGGCCAAAGTGCCAAAGAAGTACTCACTGACAGAATAAGGCCTTAATCAGAAAGAATAAACCATTAAAATAGATCCCAAATTAAACCTGGAGAGCTTCAAAACACAAAGAGGGCAGGAGCTTGGATCCAGGAGAAAAACTTGCCCTTAAACCTCGGGGTCAGCAATAAAAAACCGTTCAGTGGGATTTTTAGTTACCGTACCTGTCTGTGCACCAGCCTCAGAGTTGTTGGGGGTCTCCTCTGGATCCCTGTATGGGCCCCCAAAATGTTGACCTTAAACAAACAGACTGCCAGTTACTTCTCAGGTAAAAGTGGATTTACTCAGAGTCAGCAAAGAATTGTAATTTGGTGTCTGCAACTGTGGTGAGCCACAGGCAAGTCCCTCTGCCACAAGGAGGAGAGACCTCTTACTGACAGTTCGAAGAGGAAGTTGGGAAGGCTAGTAAGCAGAGAGTCCATTGGAGGAATTGAGAGTTCGAAGTATAGTGGCTTTTCATTGGCTGAGTTTTGGCAGTCTCTCATTGGCTGAGCTCTTGCCAGGCAAAAAGACTAAGTTTTTTTCCTGCCTGTTGGGGGCTGCTATTGTCGTAGGTTGTGAGAGCTCCCCCTTCTGGCTTCTTTTTTTTTTTTTTTTGCGGGGCCTCTGACTGCTGTGGCCTCTCCCGTTGCGGAGCACAGGCTCCGGACGCGCAGGCTCAGCGGCCACGGCTCACGGGCCTAGCCGCTTCGCGGCATGTGGGATCTTCCCAGACCGGGGCACAAACCCGTGTCCCCTGCATCGGCAGACGGACTCTCAACCACTGCGCCACCAGGGAAGCCCCCCTTCTGGCTTCTTGACTCTATTTTATTTGAGGTTTCTGTTTGTTAATTTTTACAATACCTCACACTAGTATTTGTTAAAATTAAAGAACCAGTATCGATACATTATTATTAACTAAAGTACATACCTCATTCACATTTCCTTAGTGCATTCTCTTTTGCCTTCAGTGTTACAGACTCCACTTATTTCCAAAGTCAGTTGGGTCACCACACTTACCCTGCCTCCTTCAATGAAGTTGTTTCATACATTTGTAATACACATACTGTAATAAGTTAATTTTGTGTGTCAACTTGACTGGGCCATGGGGTGCCCAGATATTTGGCCAAACATTATTCTGGGTGTTTCTGTGAGGGTGTTTATGGGTGAGATTAACATTTCAATAGACTGAGTAAAGCAAATTGCTCTCCCTAATTTGACTTCATTCAGTCAGTTGGAGGCAGGACTAAGAACAAAAAGGCTGACCCTCCCCCAAGTAAGAGAGGAAGGAGTCAGAAGTCTGACTGCCTTTGAGTTGGGACATTGACTTCTTTTCTGCCTTCAGACTCAAAGTGAAACAACCCAGGCTCTTCCTGGGTCTTGAGTCCGCTGGCCTTTGGACTGGAACTACAACCATCCACTCTTCTGGTTTTCAGGCCTTCGGACTCGTACTGGAACTAAACAGTCGGCTCTCCTGAATCTCTAGCTTGCCAATTCACCCTGCAGATTTTGGGACTTGCCAGACTATATAAATGCATGAGCCAGTACCTTATAATAAATCTACACACACACACACACCTCCTGTTGCTGGGATGTGAACAGCTACATGTTCTTGCATCAGGACCTCCTTCTATCCTACCCCTTCTCTCCTGCCTCCAGTTCTCTGCCTCAAATACTCTCCTCCCACCCTTGACTTTCATGGTTCGTTCTCATCTCTCAGTTCTCTCATCTTCCTGTCACCTCCTCAAAAGAAGCCTTCCCTGACCCAGGTTATTTCCATTTCCCTTTTCATCCCTGTTATTTTTATTTTAAACAACTTTTTAGTTAAAATAAAGATACAGAAAACTACACAAAACAAAACTTAGCTTAAAGAGTTACTATAAAGTGAACACCCTAGTAACCATCATCTTATTTAATCTACATGTTTATTCTCTATTCCTTTCTCTTTTCTTTTCAACATTACCATACCTTAAAATAGACTTTAAAAACCCACATCTATACAGTTTTAAGACACATAGATTCATGTATCCACAATCTATAGACAGAACAGTTCCATCACCCCAAAAAGCTCTCTGTTGCTATCCCTTTATAGTTTCACCTCTTCCCCAACCTCCCCCACCCCACTAACCTCTGGCAACTAATAATCTGTTTTCTATTATTATAGTTTTGTCATTTCGAGAATGTTATATATATGGAATCATACATTTATGATTAAAACTGGCTTTTTAACATCAGCTTCATGCCATTGAAATTCATCCAAATAGTTGTATATATAAATAGTCGGTTTCTCTTTATTGCTAAATAGTATTCCATTGTGTGGATGTACTACAGTGTATTTATTCTATCTTTTGAGGAACATTTGAATTATTTCTAATTGGGGCAGTTGTGAATGGAGCTAGAATAAACATTCATGTTCAGGATTTTTTTTTTTTTTTTTTTTTTTCCGTACGTGGGCCTCTCACTGTCGTGGCCTCTCCCTTTGCGGAGCACAGGCTCCAGACGCGCAGGCTCAGCAGCCATGGTGCATGGGCTCAGCTGCTCCGCGGCATGTGGGATCCTCCTGGACTGGGGCATGAACCCTTGTCCCCTGCATTGGCAGGCAGACTCTCAACCACTGTGCCACCAGGGAAGCCCTATGTTCAGGATTTTTTTTAACAAGATGAATGTTTATATTTTTTTAATTGAGGTATAGTTGATTTATAATATATTAACTTCAGGTGTACAAGATAATGATTCAGAATTTTTCTAGATTATACTCCATTTATAGTTATTATAAAATATTGACTGTTTTCCCTGTGCTGTACAATATATCCTTGTAGCTTATTTATTTTATACATAGTAGTTTGTACCTCTTAATCCCCTACCCATATCTTGCCCTTTCCCCTTCCCTGTCCCCACTGGTAATCACTAGTTTGTCCTCTATATCTGTGAGTCTGTTTCTTTTTTGTTATATTCACTAGTTTTAGTTCTTAGGTTCCACATATAAGTGATAATATAGTATTTGTCTTTCTCTGTCTGATTTATTTCACTAAGCATAATGCCCTCCAGGTCCATCCATGTTGTTGCAAATGGCAAATTTTCATTTTTTTATGGCTGAGTAATATCCCATTGTGTGTGTATGTGTGTGTGTGTGTATAACTTCTTTATCCATTTGTCTGTTGATGGTATATTCAGGATTTTTACTTTTTATTTTGAAATAACTATAGATTCACAGTACAAGGAGGTCCTATGTACATTTCACCTGGCTTTCCCTATTATTAATAATAGTTTGTATAACTATAGTACAGTATTAGAACTATGAAACTGACACTGATAAAAATGCACAAACCTTACTCAGATTTCACCGGTTTTACATGAACTCATTTATGTGCGTGTATAGTTCTATGCATTTTAAAAAATAACAGCTTTATTGAGACATAATTCACAAACCATACAGTTCTTCCATTTAAAATGTGCAATTCAGTGGTTTTTAGTATATTCAAAGAGTTGTGCATCCATCACTGCAATCAATATTAGAACATATTTTCTGTATTCTGTAAGTTTTGGTATGTTGTATTTCCATTTTTATTTGTCTCAAGATGTTTTTTTATTTATCTTTTGATTTCTTCTTTGACTCATTGGTTGTTCAGTAGCATTTTGCTTAACCTCCAACTATTTGTGAATTTTCTGGTTTTCTTCTTGTAATTGATTTCTAATTTCATACCATTGTGTTTAGAAAAGATGTTTGATATGATTTCAATCTTCTTAAATTTATTAAGACTTATGGCCTAACATATGATCTATCCTGGAGAATGTTCCATGTGTGCTTGAGGAGAATGTTTATGTTTATGTAATGTTTCTTTTCAACCTACCTATGTCATTATGTTTGAATTGGATTTCTTGTAGACACCGTGTTTGGGTCATGTTTTTTTAAGCCACTCTACCAAACTCGTTTTTTAATTGGTTTTTTTAGGCCATTTACATTTAATGTAATTGTTGATATGTTAAGGCTTATGTTTCCTGCTTTATTTTTGTTTCTTGTTTGTTCCCTCTATTTTTTGTTCCTCTTCTCAATTTTTTATGCCTTGCTGTGTGTTACTTAAACTTTTTTTTTCAATTTTTAATTTTTCTAGAAAGATATTTATTTATTTATTTATTTATTTTTGGCTGCATTGGGTCTTCATTGCTTCAAGCAGGCTTTCTCTAGTTGTGTCGAGCGGGGGCTACTCTTCATTGCCGTGTGCAGGCTTCTCATTGTGGTGGCTTCTCTTGTTGCAGAGCACAGGCTCTAGGCACGCAGGCTTCAGTAGTTGTGGCACACAGGCTCCAGAGTGAAAGCTCAGTAGTTGTGGCGCACGGGCTTAGTTGCTCCGCAGCATGTGGGATCTTCCCAGACCAGGGCTTGAACCCGTGTCCCCTGCATTGGCAGACAGTTTCTTAACCACTGCGCCACCAGGGATGTCCCTTGAACCTTTTTAAAGAATTCCATTTTGGTTTATCTATACACGTTTTGAACATATTTTTCAATAGATTTTTTAGTGGTTACTCTAATTATTACATTATACATAAGTAATTTATCACAGTCTACTAATATCCACATTTTCATCTTTGGGAAGCTTTCAGCCAGTTATTTCTTCAAATACTTTTTCAGCCCTATAGTCTTTTTTCTCTTTTTCTGAGACTCCAATGATATAAATTCTGTCCTTCTTTCATTTTCCCACAGCCCCCCTGAGGCTCTGTTAATTTCTTTCCAGTTACTTCCTGAAGGGTGTGGAAGTTCAGCTCCTTGCTAGATCTCCTCAACACCAGATGGAAAAATGGGGAATGGAGGGTTGACTCTCACTACCTCACAGCTGCCAGGTGGGGATGGCCCCACTAACATTACTCCAGTGGGCTAATGGAGTGCCAGCTAGCACCACCTTGCATTGCCTTGTTCCACTTCTTTGCTACCAGGGAGGTGGGGTGGAAGTTCTGTTCTCTGTTTGGTCCCACTGATATCACACTTGTGGGGGAAACAGAGGGCCAACTCTCCCTGTCTAACTGCTGCCATGAGGGGCCAGACATGGGTGACTCTATTTGGCACCACTGACACCACAGGGAAGGGACAGTTTTTCCTCTGATGTTTGGTTAGAGTAGGTTGGGTATTATCAAAAATATTTTTCTGTTCTGGCTAGGCAGCCATTTCCCTGATTATTTAACTAAAGGGAACAATCTTCTCTTGGGGCTTTTCTTGGTCTGGGCCTTTTTGGCAATTTCAGGTTGTAGTCTTCTCCAGTGCCTTATCTGCAATATATGGGAAGCAAAAAGAAATCCCAGGCAACTCACCACTGTAGTGTTCCTCACATCCTAAAGTCTCCAGGCAGTCCACTTTCTTCTTTCCACTTTTCAGAGTCTTCCTACACTTGATTGTTATTTTGTCCAGGTTTTTTTTGTTGTGTAAGAAGGAAGACTAGAGAGAAGTGGGCCATTAATTTTGAAAAAATATTTAATTATTTCTTTGGGTATATTTTATTGTTATTTATGTGTATTCTTGAGTTGACTTTAATTCATTTTTTGTCAGTGAAAATAATTCATGTATTATCAGTTGAAATATATTTGAATATATTGGAATAAATAAATGAATTTAATGCTACAGCTTTCTTATGAGTACCACTTTAGCTGCATATCATGGGTTTTGACTTCCTTGCTGATCATTTCTAAAAAGTTTGTAATTTCTGTTTTGATTCTCTATTTAACCCAAGGGTTACTTAGAAGAGTGTTTTAAAAATGCTAAGTGGATAGATGAGCACAGAGCTGTCCTTTGTGCTTGCATATTTCTACGTAAGGCCAGGCAGTTCTTCAGAGAGCCTTTTTCTGAGAAGCTATCATAGAAAAATGAGATTAAAAATTTGAATCCTGCTATTCTTTCCTTATTCTTCATTCTTTAGGTGTTTATCATGTACATATATTCAGTAAGTCTCAAGATGCTTGGTCTTGACAAGGAGAAAAAAATAAAGTTAAGACATATTTCCTGCCTTCAAGAAGTGTACTATTTAGTTGGGGCAATGGTATATATACCCCAAACTAGTTAAATAACAATACCTGACACTAGTGACTAAATTACTGGCAATGAGGGTCCAGAGAAAAGGGAAATCACTGTAGGCTAAAATAGCTGGGGGAAGACCTTTTGAAGGAGGGAGAAGTGTTTGAGTTAGAACTTAAAGGTAAGTAGGTAAGATTTAAATATACAAGGAGGAAAGGGAAGAATGTTTCAGGCTGAGAGACTAACATATCAAAGGCCACCTTTGATAGAAATGGGAAAGTTGAGTTATGGTGATAGAGGAAGATGATTTCAGTTGTAGCTGTGTTGAGTTTTGGATGATTATAGGACATCTGATGGGGAGATACCCTGGAAGTTATTGATCCTCATTTGGTGATAAACTAGTTGAGTTTAGCTTTGTCTAAAATAGTAGTCTGTTCTCTTTTGGCTTGGTCAGAACAGTATTCTGTTTTGGATAGAATTTTGGTTGAGTATATGTGTCATGGATGATGTACCAGATATCTTTTGCTTACCCTTCCTGATCCACCCTCTGCCCTTTTATACCCTGCTCTGTGCCCCAGGAGGCTAACCTATATGGATTACATCAGTGAGTTCCCTTTCCGTCTTGGCCTCTGGTAGGGTTTGGGCAGTGGAGATCCCTGGCAGGACATCAAAGGGAGAAAAGAAACTGAGGTCAGGTTGTTTATTCCTGGCTTCCTTCTTATAGGATTGCTTCTGGTTGGCTGCTATCCCTTAACTAAAGGTCATAGCACCTTTCAAGGGGACCCTCTCTACACCACATTCTCCTTTTTCTGGTATCTGTTCCCTCCCCTCATACTTTTGGGTGTAGGGGTGGTAACAGCACCAAGTTACTGCACTATCTATCCCTCTTTGTTTTCCTATACTCTGCTCACACTTGTGGATAGTCCTTTTCGTAAACTTTCCACTAATTATGCTAATGCAAGTGCACCATCTGTTCCCTGCTGGGACCCTGACTGAAACAGATGAAGTCTCAATTTTCAAAGGCTTAGAATACAATAAAGTAAGCCTAACATAAAATATGACTAAATATGATTCAACATAAAATATGACTAAATATGATTCAATCTGTCTCTCTGTGATTAATCTAGGCTCTTGCAGTGCTTCCAGATAATCATTCTGAAGCAGTCTTCAGAGTATCATAATGTGTAGGAGTGCCAGTTCGTGGAATATTAACAATAACTGGCATTTATCAATTACTTACTCTTTCCATGCACTGGGCTATACATGTTTTATATGCATTATTTTACTTAACCTTCACAGCAAACCTATGAAGTAGGTAATTTTTATCTTTTTATAGGCGAGGAAACTAAGGCTCAGAGAGATTAAATAGCTTACCAGAGATTTCACAGCTAAGAAAGCAGAGCTGGGATTTAAACTCGGGTCTGTCTGGCTCCATAGCTCATGTTGTAAGCACAAAGTATGGTCCTGGATCAGCAGCATCCAGGAGCTTGTTAGAAGCACAGAATCTCAGGTGTCACCTCATATTTCCTGAATCAGAATCTGCATTGTAACCGATCTCCAGGGGATTCACACATACATGAAGGCTTGAGATGCAGTGATCTAAACCATGTTACTTTACAGTCTATTACTGAATACCATAGAAAGTTCTGTTTGATTGGTGCTAGGTAAAAAGAACATTTTTTTAAAAGGTAACTATGTGAGATGATAGATATGTTAATTAGCTTGATTGTAGTAATCATTTCACAATGTATAAATGTATCAAAACATCATGTTGTACACCTTAAATATTTACAATTTTATTTTGTCAATCATACTTCAGTAAAGCTGGAAGGGAAGAATATTTACCATTCTGTGCTCTTTAACATTGGTATCATGTGGCCTTGTAAGTGGAATCCACAAAGCCAGAGCTGTCATTTTTTGAGATGAGGGCATTGAGAGCCCGTTCGGAACTCAACTTGTTGAAAGGTGCCAGGAAGCAGCCAGAGCTGCTGCTCTTGTGGAAAAGAGAACTTGGCCTTTGGTCGCTGCCAGATTTTTATGATTTACTTCAAACATGTTTAACATACACTTTTACATGCACCTTTATAGCACCTTTAGCTGCTGAATTTAAGAGACTGCCAAATCTGTGTACACTTGGCTAGCCCTCAGAAAAACTGGTCTGCTTAGAAAGTGTGATTTAATGTCCTTAGGCTCCCCTTTCTACAGTGTTATCATCCCACACCCATCCCTTAGTCACTACCTCCCCCCCATGTCCTTCCTCTCACCTCTTTCTCATTCTTGTCCATATCTCCTTTAAGAAAGCATATCAGATGATAAACCTATGAAATGTGCTCCATCTCACTAGTCATCATGGGAATTAAACTTAAACCACAATGAGATCCCACTACACATCCATCAGAGTGGTTAAAATGAAAAAAGACCTACAATACCACGTACTGATGAAAATGTGGGTCAGTTGGAACTTTCTTCCACTATTGGTGGTAGTGTAAATTGGTACAACTACTTTGGAAAAGTATTTGCCAGTGTCTACTAAAGCTGAACTTATGCATACCCTATGACCAAGTAATTCCACTCATGGATTTTTTTAAATTGTACATTTTATTTATTTATTTATTGCTTGCTTGATTGATTGATTGACTGAAGTATAGTTGATTTACAATGTCGTGTTAGTTTCAGGTGTACAGCACTCATGGATTTTTAATCAAGAGAAACTCTCCCACATGTGAATAAGGATACGTATGCACGTACAGATGTCCACTGAAGGATTTAGTTTGTGATAGTCATTTAGGTTGTTTTCCATTTTTTACTATCAACAGAATGAATACATAAATTATAGTATGGTGAATTCATCTGACGATATTCCATAAAGCAGTTGAAATGAGTTATAACTACATGTAGCAATATAGAGCTAGAGCAAAATGTAACAAAACCATACTGTTGAGAAAAAACTTGCATAAAATTCTGTATAATTACGCTTATGTAAAATATAAGAACACAAAACAATACCCTATAATATTTATGGTACATGAATGGATAGTAAAAAGAAAAAAGTTCTCACTAAATATTTGTACACACACACACACACATACACATGCATAGCCAGTTAGTGGCAGAGCTAGGAAGAGAAGCCAATATTCCTTCTTTTTCTTTTTTTATTAAGACTTTATTGTTTTAATTAATTTTATTGACGTATAGTTGATTTACAGTGTTGTGTTAATTTCTGCTGTACAGCAAAGTGACTCAGTTATACATATATACATTCTTTTTCATATTCTTTTCCATTGTGGTTTATCAAGGATATTGAATATAGTTCCCTGTGCTATACAGTAGGACCTTGTTGTTTATCCATCCTCTATATACTAGTTTGCATCTGCTAATCCCAAACTCCCAATCCGTCCCTCCCCCAGACCTTGGCAACCACAGAGACTTTTTTAGAACAGTTTAATGTTCACAGCAAAATTGAGGAGAAGGTACAGAGATTTTCCATACTCCTTATTATTCTTTAACCTAAGTAATGGAGGCTTCAAACCCTAAAGGGTCTGCATAGTCATTAACGTAGCTCCCTGTCTCGAGTAACTACGCCTTACGTAGCTCAGAACACATTATAGGAGCCTGGTGAGTTTAGGGGATCAACAGATTGTCTCTTTTACATGAAGTCAGGGCTCAGAGTTGCTATGAACTTTTTTTCCTATATCCTCACCCTCGGTGTACTGGCCACGAATGCTTACGTTTGACCTGCTTAAGGGTATCAGTAAACAGGGCAATGTGAAACACTAGTAAGTAGGTGACTGTTCCAGCCTAAAGCCAGACTCCTCCAGCATTTCTATTATGTTTGACTACCTCTAGTAGTAGCTGCTGGACACAAAGTCTAGCCCAGAGAACAGAAAAGCTATAAACAGTCTCCAGTGTAATTAAAATGGACTATTGGCAGAGTGCTTGAATCGAAATTCCAAGTCCTGAACAACACAAGTTTTAATGTTAAGGGCCTACAGGGTATTTAGGAAAAAACAGAATTCCTGAAAATGAAAGGCAATATATGGTCCCTGCTCTCCCTGACCTACTATGGTTACTTTTTCTCAAGTACTTATTAAGTGGGTTTAAATTCCCCAGGCTGTTAAGACCTTGAAAATCTATCAGAGGCCTATGTGAGATAGAATAAAAGAGAGTTTTAGAAGGGCAGGGAAGAAAAAGGGAGAAAAGAAAAGAAGAGATTCCCTTCGATGGGTTGTTTCCTTTCTTTGATGTTGTAATTGATGGTCTGCCTTGCCTATTTTAGGCATTTGATCTAGTAATGACCCTTGAGAAAAACCTTAAGAGAGGTTTAGGTTTCTAGTCAAAACACCACCACTTACTAGCTCTGTGACCTTGAGCAAATCAATTAACCTCTTTGAACTTTAGATACCTCATCTATAAAATGGTGATAATAGTATTTACCTAATATGGTTGATGAGGTATGTAAAATGCTTAGCACAGTGCCTTGCACACAGTAAGAGCTCAGTATATTAATGGTGATCGTTCTGGTTGTTACAGCGTCATGGAAGCAAAGGAGGAGAGCATTTTGAGTAGACAAGGGAAATCTGCTCTACATAATGCCACATACAGCCGAGGGGTCAAGGAGGATGAGAGCTGAGAAAAGGCAAGGGTTTTGAGGCTTGATTAGAAATGCTGAGTGATATTTACATTCGAAACTTATCTTCTGAGCTCCTTATTTTTACTGGAAATAGGAATCAGAGTTTAAAAAGAAAATGCATCACTTTTTTGTGGTCAGGATACATATTTACTTAACTTCACAGCAAGCAATGTTTATAGGGAGTGTATATAAGAAGGTAGCTGTGGCTGTGACAGCCATAGCAGACTCCTACAACGCTGTCCATTAGAACTTTCTGTGACGTGGAAATGTTCTCTCTCTGTGCTGACCAATACACATGTGGCTGTTAAGCACTTGAAATGTGGCTAGTGTGACTGAGGAATGGAAATTTTAATTGTATTTAATCAATTAGCTTAAATTTAAATAGCCACATGTGGGTAGTGGCAGCCATCAATCTAATTGGGGAAGCAAGGCATATACTCTTGAAACCAGTTAAATACCAAAAGGATGAACTCTTTTTTGTTCTTATAGGGGACTGATAATGGACTGATAATGCAAAGATATATATCTCATCTGGTGTCAGTGAGCTCACGATGTACTGTGGGTGCAGTGACAGCTTTTTCAAGGAATGAGAAATTCTCTTTAGATGCCTACTTGGTAGTTTGTGAACTTTTGGCTTCTGCTTCACTTTTCTTCCAGGCCTCACCAGAATAGAAGCTTCTCCTAGTCTCTCCAGTTTCTGTTGACAGTCAGCTGCCTGAAGCAACTCTCAAGATGTACCTTCAAGCTTGAAGGCAGAGAGGGAAGGAAACAGCTGAAGACCCATCATAGCTACCTACACACTTCTGAGACAGGCTGAGCCAAGAAATTGCCTTAGACTCTTCTTTCTGCTTTCAGAAACAAAGTCTCTTCCAACTTTGTTCACTTACGTTCTGCTAGATGGTTGAAAAAGATGGGTTTGTGACATGGCTCGTTAAGGTTCTTTTTTATGTTTTGAACAGATGAATATCTATTTTCCCTACTACCGTCTCCCTCATTGTCCATTTCCCTTCACTGGAGTCAGTCACTGTTACCAGTTTCTTGTGTATCCTTCTTGAGATATTCTATGCATATTTGTATATGTACACCCCTAATTTTTATACAATTGTAGCATACCATAAATGCTATTCTGCACCCTACTTTTTTCACTTTTTACATAGAAGGCTGTTTCATATCAGTACATAAAGAGCTTCTTTATGGCTACATGGCTGCACAGCGTTCCATAATTATTAGAGATATACCAGAATTTATTTAAGCAGTTCTTTGTTGGTGGATGTTTAGGTAGTGTCCAACCTTTGGCTATTATAAACATGCTTATACATATTATATTTCACATGTGAGAGTATATCTCTAGGAGAAATTGATTAGGATACTTCGGTCATTGGCTTGTTCAGTTGCTTGGTGGCGATAAAACCACAGTACTACGTGTGGAATCAAAGATTCTAGGAGGCCTAGCCATGCCTAACTACACTGATGTCATGGGATGTTAAGCTAGACAGAATCTTGGAGATCCCAGAGAGGACCAAGATCACACAAAGATTTAGAAGCAGATCCAGGATTAAAACCCACAGTGTTTTAGTCCAGTCTATAATGTAGCTCTTTTTACTACACCACACTGCTGTGGGTCAGAGAGATTTGGCATGGCCTGATTTCTGTCCTGCCGGGCAGGACTGTCCATTATCTGGCCCACAGTGATCTCACTACCCTGTCTTTACATGATTTCTCTTCCCGGGATCTGACTTTGCCAACCTAATTTATCCTACTTTTCCCTGCTGCTCTGACTTCTCCCACTAATAATAACTCCATCTTTTTTAAAAGTTAGAACTGAAGTCCTTGACAATTGGGGGACCCTTTAGTAGTAAAGCCAAGTAGGAGAGGCAGGAGTACTGGGAAGGATGTCTGGTAATGGCGTAAGATTTATGATCTTACACAAGCTTTCTACTCTTAGTTCATCCGTTGAGTCATCGTATAGTGTAGGAGGAGTCCCTTTCTCCTCTTGGCACGGCTGGAATATCTCCTTTCCTTGGCCATAAGGTCAAACACCTTAAGGTCCAACAAGCATATAATGTGCCCAATAGGAAAGAATATGAAAGTGTGTGCGGATAGTTTAATTCTTACTGAATTGTGCTAGGGAGCAAACTACAGGTGATATTCTTCGTGGGCAGCCCAAGGAAATCAAGGACCCATGTGTGGACTGACTCTTAAGTCTATCTTCACTTTGGCTCAGGCCACAGAGGGGTCAACTGCTGCCAGTATTTATGAAATGCGCACTATGATGATGGATAAAATTGTTTTAGGAGCAGATTGTAGAGCTATCCCTGGGACAGCTTTTCTCAAGTTATGATCCTCTGAGCACTTGCATTACTCGAAGGATGGGGCCCTGGAATCTGCAAGTAGTCTTCTTTCCCAAATAATTCTTATGTGAATGTAACTATGAGAACTACTTCCTAAGGAATGGTAAATTGAGAAGGTGGTTGTGAGCCTTTGAATTTGGGGTGGCCTGTAAAATTAGTGAGAAGAGCTGACCAGCAATTCCAGGTAGCATATGGATATTTCATTTGAGAGGATATAAAGACTGGGTTAGGTGCCTCCTATGTGCTTCCACAGATTCTGTGCTTCTATCATAACCCTTGTCACACTGTATTGTAGTTGAATGTTTTTGTCCCTTCCCCTATAATCCAGAGGGTTCTTAGTTGTGAGCAACAGAAATTGATTGGCTAATTTAAGCAGAAAATGCTTGTCTTAAAAGCATATTGAATAGCTCCCAGAATCCCAAGTTGGACTGGAGAACCAGACTCAGGGCTACACAGCCAACATCACAGCTGTCACCATTACTACCGCCATGCTAGCACCATTAGTGGGTTGGCTTAGGTCCTCAGAGATGCAGAAACCAAGCTGGGATTAGATATGCAGGAGATTTATTGGGGAAAATGTCAGTGAGAGAACATAGGGAGGAAGCTGGGAGAGATGTTAAACTGCAGTGTAAATCTGACCTTTATGGATGAGAGAAGGAAAGAAGAAGGTTAGGTAGGAAGTGTCGTAGACTGAAGTGCAGTGCTAATAAAGTTTGACCAGGCTGATGGGGAGTTCTGTTGCCATAGTCACAGGCCACATAGTCCTGTGTCTCCCAGAAATGGGGCTGACTTAGTATCTCTGCTGTGCTCAGTCACTGGCTGGGAGCAGTGTGGCTTCAGAACAAAGCAGCAAATATTGGGGTGAATTTAAAGCACAGCAGCTGGGGCAAAGGTCAGTGACACTTCCCACATTGGAAGAACCAAGAGGCACATTTTCATGACTGTCTGAATTGGAGAAGATTGTCCACTTCTTTGGGTCACTGGCTCCCAATTCAAGGGATGGATCCTTGGATTGAGGGAGCCTAAGTCACATGCCTGTGCCCCAACTACAAGGGGGCCCTGCTTCTTAGCAAGAGTCCTGTGTCCTCTCCCCCAGATAAAAGGCTCAAATGCTGTACAGCGACACCCCTAAAAGGACAAATGTCTGTTATACCATTACACTCTGTGAACCCCTTGAGAGCAGAGATCTTTGTCTTACTGCTATTACAAATAAATGTTTATTGAAATAACTGAATGAGTGTGGCCAGCTAGTGTTCAAACGACCTTGTACACACACACACACACACACACAATCAATCAATTTAGCCATCAGGGAAATGCAAATGAAAAACCACTAGGATGGTTATAATGAAAAAAGATAAGTGCCGTCGAGGATGTGGAGAAACACAGTGCTGATAGAAATGTAAAATGGTGCAGCCACTTTGGAAAATGGATGGTGAGGGAGTGGCTTGGAAAAGGATAATCAAAAGTCTTTGTCCTCAGGGAGCTTAGAGCAAAAAGAGAAGGCCCAGAGGATACCTGACTGATTTTGCATTACATATCTCTTAAGGATTCTAACAGTCCAAACCGAGCATTCTACAGACGGAAGCCATTCTTCCATCCTAACTACTGATTCTCCAGGCCTTGTCCATCACCTCTCACCAGATAGTGTTCTGTGACTGGACTATCAGCCACTTGCAGCACATCTCTCTCCTTCCTCTCCTCTTCCCTCATGGATGCCAGCTACCTCTTATGAATCAGCTCTGGCTGTAGGGGCTTTGTAAGCTCAAACCTATCTCCGAACCTTATGTAGTTCAGAGGGGTTCTGAAAGCTGATAAATACGCCAAGAGCTTTTCGATCAAACTGCTTTTAGACCCGTTCTCTGTTCCTGCTGAGTCGGGGGCTGGAGGTAGGGGGAGTGGGGAGTCAAATCTTGGGTCTCCCTTTCTTGCAGACCCAAACCCCTGAACACGGCGTAGCATTCAAGGGGAAGCACGGGGTTATCACCTCAGATGATCAGTCCTTGGGAGAACAGTGCTCCTAATGGGGAAGGGGTTCCCAGGTCCTCAGCAGTCTGATGAGTATCAACATTTCCAGGTCTGTAGTCTTAAGAAGAGTAAAGGGCTGGAGTCTAGAGATTGTCTAAAAGAGGAAGGAAAGTTGGACAGAAACAGGGCAAATTCTCAGTCAGTTTCTCCCAGCAGGGCAAAAGGAACAAGGAAATAAGAGACCAGAGGATTTAGTGACCTAAAGCGCCAGAGAGTCCTAGGGCTGAAAACAGAGAAGCTAGTGGGTGAGGGGGATCAAATGGCAGGAGATTTACACGTATTTACCAACCTTGGGGGTCCAAAAACAATGTAACAGTAGGGTCTCTGCCTTCAAGGAGCTTATGGTAATTTAGTGGTGAAATAAAGATTAATATACTTGAAATAATTTGTAATTTGGTGCTAAACTGTGGGATTGACCCAAAAAAGTGCTGTAGGAGCTCTGAGAAGGGAGAGATCATGTGGGCTGACATCCTCTGTGAGCTGAATGGCTGACTGAGGCAGTAGGTGCCCCACAGGACTTTATGCTCCAGCTACAGTGGCTACAGCTTTTAGAGATGAGTGTGCCTGAGTCTTGTATGTTTTCCTGGAGGAAACACAGGGGAGGAAGCTTCATCATCATCACTATTTGTTAATCACTATCATCAACAAGAACCACAATAAACATTGAGCATCCCTCCCTGAGTCTACACTTCTGTTTAGGAGGCAGGGCAGACAGAAGGAGTTGAAGGACTAGAGCAAGAGAGTATATGCCAGTAGCACGAAGACAGAGGGAAAAGTGAGAGCTGGGGAGGTGAGGGAAGGCTTCCTGGAGGAGGTAATACTTGAACTGACCCTTGAAAGAAGATTAGGCTTTGGGCTAATGCAGAAAAGAGTGAAGGGGGTTGTAAACGGCCTCAACACAGCACTGAGGGAGCAAGGCAAGTGTGATTAAGTGAGAAAACCTGCTGGACTGAAGCAAAGGGTGTGTGTGGCAGGGTAGCGTGGGTGATGAAGTTGGAGAGGAAAATAGTCTGATGATTATAGAGAGCCTTAAATGTCAGACAGAAGGAGTCATATTGGAACAAAGTAGGAAGGCAGTGTAGATTTGTGTATTTGGGGAATGAGAAGGGCACAAGGAAGAAGGAGAGGCTAAAAAACATGGGGATTCTACATTCTTCCTAGTTTCAGTCTCCCATGTCAGGGTGGCCAACTCATCCCAACACAGCAAACAGATGAGTTTCTCACCCTACTTGTGATCCATCTTGGGAATAGGTCTTGAAGAAGCCTACAAGAAGTTCTGCACCGTATACTGTTGGCAGAGAACTTTGTGCCTTTTGGAAAGGCCCAAGCCATCAACACTATGAAGTGTTCTCAGATAGCATTGCCCTGCCTTGTGAAACAAAGGAGGAAGGGTCAGCCTCCTGACCACACGTACAGACAAAGATGGGACATCTGCTTCAAAAGCAACAACCTTTTGAAGCTGATCTGTTCTTGAATCAGCCCTGGGGAAAGGAGACAGCAATTGCAGGAATCTTAAAAACCAATACAACAGCAAGACTAAGCCTTTCTTGAAGCCATCATTTTGGTGGCTGCTACTTGGCCACTCCTCACATAGATCTTTTTTACTGACTTCCTGCAGCAAAAGGAGATTGGCACAGGCTACATTTATATTATTACCAGGAGGCAGATGTTTTCTCTTTTCCCCTGGGGTTTAGAATTATGCAAATGAAGGCACAAAAACAAAAGCTCAGCAAGGTGGGGGAAGATTGCTCTTAAGAATCTAGGCAATTTTCAGAGCTCTTTAAGACACACCTCTCAGTTCTTACTAACAGCTCTCCTGGCTCCTCTCCAGTCTATTTAGAATTTGGCACCTCTTCAGAACCTTACAGCCAAAGACCTGAAAGTTCATTCTTAAGTTCCCATCCTGGCCTCATTTTGCAAGTGGAGAAATTAAGGCATATAATATGGGTCTGTGGGCTGACTTTGAGTCTTTCTTTGACATTCCCTCTTTCTCTTTCTTCCTTCTGCTACATACACTCTCGCTTGGAAAGGAAACTCTACGGCCCAATTGCCCTCCAGGTCTCTCCCCAGCCCCACCTTGATAAAATCTGCAGGGCAATAGGACCTAGGGAAATTCAACCCTGAGGCCGAGAGAGACATTCCTGCTTAACCGCCTGGCTTGAGCGAGTGTGGAAGCGAGCTAGTTAGGGAGGGCGGGGTAGAACTGGGGATCTGCTGCTGTTGGCGAAGAGGAAAGCTGTGGCTCCCTCCAGGGTCCGGGGGTCGTGATGAGAAGTGCTTCTGAAGGTTGGCCCAAGCCCCTTTTTGTCGCGCCTCTGTGCACCGAGCATCCTTCATCTGCCCGCCCTGGAAGTCGCAGGCTGGTTTTGTTTGGCCCCAGCTGTCTCTCCCATTTCGTGCAGCCCCGCTATCGGTGCCTTCGTTCCTGAAGCCACCGACCTCTCACAGCTGGAACTGCGAGCCAGGCAGGACCCCGGCAGCAGACGGCGCCCAAGAGTTTGCCGACATCCGTCGGGCCGGGTTGGCGCCCCGCACGTCGTGTTTTTCGCTAGTGAAGTTTCTCTGTGGAAAAGAAGCCCCTCCAGCTTTCTCTTGATCCTGCAGCGGGCGCGTGCTCTGCTTCTCTCCCCGGTGACTGCGCTCGGGGCCGGGGTTGTGACTTTGCTCCTGTCCCTGGCCTGGCGGCCTTGGGGGCGGAGCTTGGGGAATTGGAGGAGCCGCCGTGAGAACTCTTGACTGAGCGCGGGTGCGGGGAGACCGCCGGCGAGCAGGCGAGCTAACAGCCGCAGCCTAGCATTAGCTAGGGTGCCTGGGCAGTGAACTGGATCCCCGAAGGGACGCTCAGGCTGCGCCCCCTCTTCTGCCCTGGCTCAGTTCTCAGCTGATTTGAGAGAGCACACTGGTCAGGGCTCCTCAAGAGGAGCTGCTGAGTGTCGATGCCCGCGAGAGTGGCTACCCGTCCTGCCTGGGGGGCTGCGAAAGGCGGAGCCGCCACGGAAACAGCTGTTCCCATGGCTCTTGACGCGCCTGGAATTGGACTCCGGACTGGGCGCTAAGATGATTGCTTTTGCCTTGTCCACCTTCCACAGCACGTAGTTGACGATTGGAATCCTGGGCCAATCAAGAGTCTAGTTTCAAAGTGGTACTCCTGGGCTCTTCATCCCAGACTCCAACAAGTCTAATTTGAGACGAGAAGAGAGCGGTCTCCTGCTCTAACTAGTAGATCTCCGTTCTGGAATTGGACTTGACAGCTCTCCTCACCAATACTTGCACTGCAGTGGTTACAGGGTTCTCTTGGGAGGTGGGGATGGGAGTGCTCTGAAGACCAGACCACAACACTCAGAACCTCGACAATGGACCGAGTTTTTGAAATTCCTGAGGAGCCAAGCGTGGAGCCGATATCCTCTCTGGAGGAAGATGTCATCCGTGGGACGAACCCCCGATTTACCTTTCCATTTGGCATCCTCTTCTCCACGTTTTTGTACTGTGGGGAGGCAGCATCTGCCTTGTACATGGTTAGAATCTATCGGAAGAATAGTGAAACCTACTGGATGGCATACACCTTTTCCTTCTTTATGTTTTCATCCATTATGGTCCAGTTGACCCTCATTTTTGTCCACAGAGATCTGGCCAAAGAC